>NC_047018.1:42019419-42064907 GCF_902652985.1 Pecten maximus
ATAGTGAAATTGAGGCGGGTCTCCGATACATAGACCCCGTAATGAGCAAGACATTCCCCATCAACATGCCCTACATGTACTCTGAAATAAACCGATCACAAAGGTGACCTGCATTCTGCTTTGGACGCACATTACATTGTTAACTTTAATCGATCAACGGAGAACAAGAAATAGGCCAATCTATGCAGTTAGATCGAGGATATGTTTGATGACATCATTAAGTCCGTGTCACAAAATTTACAAGCATCTGACTTGGGGTGCGTCATCAGACACCACAATATACTGACGAATCCGATATATGCGCCACTCAGAGAGTGAGAGAATTGTAAGGTTAACACGTCAGGGAGTATCTACAGAATGTATTAAATATTAACAAGAACATGCCTCTCCATCAAAGCTTTCATCTCGATATAGAGACGATCGATATACTGAAGGAATGAAAAGGCTATCAATAGATTTGGCTGTGAAGGATCTCCTGTTGAGAACAATGTGTCTCGCACATGCCATAGCAATACGTTTTGCTCGTAGGTGTGCCATTTCTTTTTGACCTCATCGACAAAGCGGCTGACAGTCGAGGTACCATTGATAGCACTAGCGAATATTTTCATGCCTTTTCTATTGGGATCGTGACTCCAGATCAGACCTTTGATTTTAACGCGTCTTCGTTTATTTAGTCTTCCCGAAAAAGTCATTTGTCGGCTTTCCGTTTATTACGCTAGATCTCTATTATGAAGGATGCAGACGCCCGAGCACGTGTTTTTATCCACGCAAAATTGTTTGAAAACAGACAGTACGGGAATTGGTATGCGACGCCATTGGCAAGTAGCTAAAGACGGTTACAATATGCATATGAGACCTGGTATTGTACAATGACTGTTCGACACTTTAAACATATACACATGCGTTCCGCATTATGATCTTCGGCACGGTCTGTGTCCTTGTAACAAGCAAACCCTGTTTTGAAAACGTTACTTTTGAGTTTTCTGACACAAGGAATGTCGAGATAATATACTAGGTTCAAAAGATTGCCATTGACTTTTGAACTGTCTTCCGTTGTATGGCTCCAGGTAAGATTTCATTTAACAATGGTTGCTAAAGTCTGTTATTTTTCTTAAAGTATCATACAAACAGATACATATATTGTGAACGGACTATCGACCAATATCATGTACGGATTTCATCAGCGTTCCGGATTGCATCACGCTCAATGTTTTGTCACAATAGACGGGAGTTTTATTCTTGAGAGTTCAGAATGTGAGTATATGGCGATACACTGACTACTTAAGTTGATACTGACCAGTCTTAATGTGTTCTCTGACAAGAAGACTGGATGGCGATATAATGTAAACTGCAGTTAATAATAACCAGTCCCAATGTGTTCTCTGATAAGTAGACCAGATGATGTTATGATAAATTCCAAAGTTGATACTAACCAGGCCCAGTGTGTGCTCTGGTACGTCGACTGGATGCCTCATGGTTGAGCGCTCTCGCATACAAGATCGACATCGGTGAGATATCTAACAAAAGTAATTGTGTTATAGCTCGTCAATAATCAGTTCGAAAACAAAATAAATAAAACATCTAAAAAAACACTACACACAGAACTTCACCCCTCACATACCCTACCAATCCCAACCATTTTATATATATTCTGCCAATCTGCTATCAAAAACATGGCAATAATCATTTCGATCTTCCATATTTTCCTTTGATTCACTCTGTCAGCACAGTGATAAGCTGAACAGCCGATGCGGGGCGATAATGGGCTTTATGCTTGATACGGTAATCACGTGTTTTAATCCAAGGGTTCTACTCCATGTGTTTGATTTGTCTTTATTGTCGACAATGGTTAATCATTACCCATAGTCACAATTTGTAACTTTGCATTGTGTGTCTTGTTTCAGGAGGTTATTTTTAAATGTTTCCTTTCTGATGCAAAAATACTAAAAGGTAGTTGTCCTTGTAAGTGTTTGACGCCATGCATATATTTTAGTTTATACAACAATACTTTTAAACGTCGTTTATCATATTTTTGTGTTACTATAAAATGATTTATTGAAATAAAATTTCTTATGAAATAAAAGCAAAAATAACAGGGCTCAAAGATATACTACACTTCCTCAACAATAAAACAAATTTGTGAATCCAGGGATCATTAAAATAGCAAATGTTTCTAAAATCGGCCAGTGCGGCCTTTGGCCTTTAACAATTACTAATGACAACCAAAATCTAACCCGATGTAGAATGTTATGTAGAATTTCATCCCGTGATGCTATAATGTAAATATGAAGTAAATCTGTCGACAAATTCATGAGATATGTGTCCATAAGCTTGATCATTAAGAAAAAGTGGTAAAGTGTGAATTTTACCTTCAACTTTGATTGATGGATTGATACGGAGGAAATGTAAAGAGAATAAGTCTTGGTTTTTAAGAATGCTTTGCTTCGTTGGATGCACTTCTCATGTCAATAAACAAATTCAAATAATTTAATCTACGAGGGTTATCAAACATGTGCCCCCATACAATTTCAAGTCTGATCTGGGAATCGAGCCTCGGCCACCTAGATGAAAGGTTAGTGTATAACCTCTATCTAGCATTCAATTCTATGTTAATATATGCGGAATCTGAGTAAGGTAGCTCTCACATTTTTCATTGTATGTCAATCCTAATATTATCAATATATCCATTACAGCACCATTAAAACTTCCCTTCAACCTGCATATAATATATATTGAAAACGCGGGTGATGTGTTCACGTAATTCGTGATAATGATTATAATTGGGCAAAGTATAGGACGTTGAGTCAATTGTTAACTGTTTCTTCATCTAAGGGAAGCATTCATACTTCTTGTCATTATTATATTTCAAATGAAATATATATGTTGTAAAGGCTTCCGGAACATATGTCACCAAGGCAAGATTCGTGTCGCTTTCTACCGACTTAAGAGTTTTTTCTTTATCTAATTCGACTGAGCGTGAGAATAGTAAGCCAGAGTTTCTGCTTCCAATTTTCCTTCAGAGCATTTAAAATGTATTTCTACATTGTACCTGTTACATTAGCGATGTTATAACAATTATGAAAATATTGACAAAATTACATGCTTTTTCAAGCAACCATTTCACCTGTTACTTTCCTAGACAAAGAAGGATAGGAAAAGTTATCTCATTCGGTATAGTGTCAGACCAAACATTTATATACTTTGGGTTTTACTCCTTACAGAAACACTGAAAATATATAAATTCGGTTAAACACATTTGAAGTATATTTGATAATGCATTGCATGTATTAATTGTGCAAATAAAACAAAAGGAATAACATACAAACCTGTTCGGTGAAATGAAAGAGATTCTATATGACAGCTTCCTATTGTCCTTATAAGCCAAATAATGTCCAACTGTTTTATACCTAAAATGAAACTGTTTATCTCATTAAGCAAGAGTACAAATTTATCAAATGATGTAAGCTTCCTATTGTCCTTATAAACCAAATAATGTCCAACTGTTTTATACCTAAAATGAAACTGTTTATCTCATTGAGCAAGAGTACAAATTTATCAAATGATGTAATGTGTTTATCAACGCTGCATCATGTAGATAACATGAAATGTAGCTAGACTTGCGTAAATGTTAGTTTGTTTTGTTTGTTTTATGGGTTTATCTCTTCACACCAGATATGTGAGAACTAGCACCAGGTAGATACGTAGACAAAAGCTATATATTGATCTCATCATATCACGTAAATAGAAGACACAGAATACAATCCCTCGATTCTTCAGCTTGCTATTTTTACAAGCCGTATTTTACTAATAATGTGATCTAACGAAGTTAGAGCGACTTGGTTCAATGTTTTCCTCACTTTTATTATCACGGCAGCACATTACTGTGACGCAAAAACGCGTCTATGTAAACTTTTTCTCTGCTTTAAACTTTTTAGTTTACATCAATTTTCGAATCAAGTTGCATCAAATTATATCAATCACTCGCATGTCCGGATAGAAACGCGTGAGGGGTTTTACTGTGGTAGGAAAAGGGAGTACTAGAAGAAAACTAACGTAGTAGGGCAGGTGATCCCCTTACCCAATATCTATATCAATTTCTATTTTAAAGCAATGGCTGCAGTTTTTACTAAAGTGAAAAATGTTTGGTATTTAAAGGGAAAACCATATTTTTTCTTCGGCACAGTTTAAAATGCCCTTAAATGACATAGGGGACACAGGCGCCGCGGTGGTTGAGTGGTTAAGGTGTCCCGACACTTTATTACTAGCCCTCCACCTCTGGGTTGCGAGTTCGAAACCTTCGTGGGGCAGTTGCCAGGTACTGAACGTAGGCCGATGGTTTTTCTCCGGGTACTCCGGCTTTCCTCCACCTCCAAACCTGGCACGTCCTTAAATGACCCTGGCTGTTAATAGGACGTTAAACGAAAAACAAACAAAACAAACAATTTTACAACAAATTTTTACCTTCAATATGAAAACAAAAAAAAAGGTGATGTGGACGTTTGGGGGATTTCCTGCGTCAGTTTTGAATAAACTGCACAATGAAAGGTTATCAACCAAATTTAGATAGAGAGGTATTGATATGGGTCATAATGTAGGACAGACGGCCCTACATCAGTTAAATTACCTCATACAGACATTATTCCTGATTTATCCGGGTTTGTGATTACAGATGGTAGTTCTGATTAGGTTCTAGAGCATTCGGTTTAGGTCAAACTGTTATATTTTATCAGATGTTATCTTTAGTAAAGTGATGTATTGAATCTGTACACCGATTATGTACAGTTTATATATACATGTTTACAGATCACACAACGAGTTGTTGTTGTATATGGCATTTCTTTCTACAAAGTTAGTCATTTTTCAAAAGTTACAAAAACACCAGCTTTAGCTTGTGTTTTTTTTTTTTTTTTTTTTGAAACTTAAAAAAAATTGAAAACATAAAAAACGAGAGTAAAAGAAATACCATTTACAACAATTCTGAGTATTTGTGACCTGTTTCTACAACAATTAAAAAGCTTTATTACGTGTTTGAATTGACCCCCGTGTTTTTGTTTCTGATATCATTTGAGGCGTACGGACACGACCTTTAGTGTAATGCCGCTAATTAATTTACAATACTGACCATTTTCAGAAATCTGTGGAAATGTTATAATCTATTACAAATTATTACACGTAATTAACAAGATTATCATTTTCAGAGCATTAAATTGATTGAAATATTGAAATATGTAAAAATATGTATATATATATATATATATATATCATTTCCGTAACGGCGTGAAGCGGTTTACATGTGTCAGCCAATCAAAACGCCATTAATCACGTTATTAAAAAAATTGTCCCTGTCTATGTCCACTGTATCAGCCAATCAAACACATTTCGAGTTGTTTCCACGAGAGCTATATTAAACTGTATGTTTATACAACAGTTGTAATGATTAATTGATGCCTTGGGATTTGAATAACACCTTCCTATTGTGGTAGAAATACATATATTGTCCAAGTGCCCCAAGTTATATGTTTCATAATGTCTAAGCCAATCAATCTCTCAAAAAAAAGACTTGTGGCACTGTTCATTGGAGAATTACATGTTTTACGACATCACAATCGTATGTAGCATTGGTAATGATAGATTACATTATTTAATGTCTGTGCTAGCGATCAAACTTGGATCGTTCTGCTCGCTAATCTTACGCTCATCAGAACAATATGATATATATGGTCGTTGCAAATCTTTGTCTTTTAAATCGACCATTGATACCCCTTCAAGACTCGGTCTAATACGTATATTCTAAGATAAAAGTCATGGTTTAAAATTCCCTCCTCGCCGCAAATACTTAGGATCAACACCTGGAACAGCTTATTTTAGGTGTAAATAAGTAAACAATATAACGCAAGAGAAAAATAAAATGCGAACTTAAATCATTATTAATTTGCTTTTATTTCATTAAACATCGTGATTATTTATTTCTAAGTATGTTTTTTTTTCCAAATTGTCAGCCGGAATAACTTTTGCACAGGGATAAATTCAAATGGACGGTGTGAATTTATTCGTCTACTGCAATAGAGATTGACGATAGTTAACAGTTGTATACAACAGCCCGTTTTAAGGTGCTTATAAGTCATCAAAACGACCCGATAGGCCAGATATATTGAGGTAAAAAATCTGACGGGGTTTGACCACATGTACATGTCAATATCGGATGGCTTTGCACTCACTTGAATTGATTGTTAACTCTCACTCCAGCGGATACAAAACCAAACAAAAGTGAGTGTCCCTGTAATATGAAAGGCTGAAAACCAATATCAGATATAGAGGTATCGATATGGGTCATACAGTAGGATAGGCGACTCTATAACAGATGGATTACCTCATACAGACATGACACCTGATTTATCTGGGGTAATGATTACAGATAGCTGGTCTGATAAGATTCTTCAGAGTATTCAGTTTGGGGTCAAAATGTTATATTTATCATTCATCTACTTGAACGAAGTGCTCTATCGAATCTCTACACCGATTATGTACAGTTCATATCTATACAGATTACACAACAAGCGGTTGTTGTACCTAGCAACTTCCCAGCGTATGTTTCGAACTCGCAACCCAGAGGTGGAGGGCTAGAAATAAAGTGTCGGGACACCTTAACCACTCGGCCACCGCGGCCCGAAATCATTTGTCATGATTTGGGGATTAAGGATTCAACCTTTAGTGAAATGCAGCTAACTAATATGCAAAACTGACAACTTCAGAAATCTGTGGAAATAGTATAAGACAAACATTGTCGCGAGACATTCAGACATTGAATGGCTGTTGTGCGTAAATCAAATTAAACATCCATATGTTTATAATTGTTCCGTCCTCGTACGGATCTGTATTATCCGAAAACACGACTTGGTGATCTTGGATTTTGATAGAGAGTTAGTCATGTCTATCTCCCAGAAAGTACTACACGCATTTTTTTCAAATTTTCTAACGTTTTATTCATATGTTTATTTTATTTTATTTCATTTTTTCTTTCTTTCTGTAAGTCTCACACAACTAATTATTTAACTATACGTTATTATTAATAACACCATCCCCTCAATCAATTTAAAGTTCAAATGAAGTGGCATTAATGTCAAATTAAAGTTTAAAGATTTCCTTACCTGCATGAAAAGTCATGTCATTGCATGGGTTGAATATCATATAAAAGCACATCGGTATTCGAAAGACAGTAACTCTAATGTTTACAGTAGAAAAAACAACTCAACCTGGGAACCCCCTCCTTTTTACACCTGTAGTTTTACGTCATCATATTTAAAGTAGCAGTGTTATATTATTTCAAATCTCAAGACTTTACACCTGCTTCTCATATATAGAAAGTACTTATTCCATATGCTCAAGAAAATACCTACAACCCTCAGAAATACATTTTCTTTTGGGATTTGTCGCATGAGAAACAGTAGCTGATAGGCTGAATTAGTTGTACGAGACCTGTAAAAAAATGTTTGCATGTACTTTTAAGACTTTTCACCCGAATTTTACAATATATACTTGGAATATATTCAAAATGCGATCATAAATGGTGTGTAATGCTTGCACCACGAATGAAGCCGACAACACCCGCCATAAAAATCTAGGTCAAATTTGGGTAAAGTCACAATGTCATATGAAAATTAAACGAATAGCGAATGACAAATATGTAGTGCTCTCTTCAGTTAGTACACACTTTACTATCGGAAACATTTTTTTTTATAAAATGTTGGGAATGAGGATTAGGAAACTCGCTTTCAACCACACAATTATGTAATCTTGTAACACTCATGCAACCTACATACACAAAAAGTTGATCGCAAGAGTTCAAACTATATCTGAACATTAAATCTCTCGATAAAAGTAACAGAATAAATTCAGACATTTTAAAAATCAAATCAGAGTTTGATATTGCTTAATCTATTTAAAAAATGAGATAATGAACTACCAGTATAATTTTGCTAATAAAAATCAATCAACTCTAGATCACGCAAATTACATGCCACGGTTTAAGTCTCGCAAATAGTGTCAATGACATAAAGAACACACAAACGTATATCCTTTTGAAAAAAGTCCATTATAAAAGAAGCGAATAAACAAGAAGCCTGGACTTTTTATCTGTTGGAGTGAGAAACTCAAAAACAACCAAAAACTTACAAACTGTCTGTAATAATTTTCGGTAAAAACTTTGCAGCTTGTATAGGAGTTACCTCCCTTGCACTACACGGTAATCTGTAATTTTTATCAATAATTCACTTTGTCTTGTACCACTGTGCTGTTATGTTTTGGAAAGGAATTATATAGGCTCTGCCTGATGTCAAATCCCCTTGTCATTAATACTTATGTCATTAAAATTGTTGGAAATTGAAAAATCGAATTAACGGGGACCTAAGATCCGTAATAGTCATTTGACTTAAACTACCCAAGTACGGGTGTAGAAATAGTACACGAACTCAGTAGCAAATCGTGATACTGAGAACACGCGTGCAATACTGTATGTCGTCACGTAAAAATAACAACAAATTGTCAGGACTATATTGGGATGATTCCTAGTATGTTCCATCTACAGGCCATTTCCGGCTAGCTAATTAACATAACTTGGTCCGAAACATCTCAGGCTTTTTACTGGGAAGTTTCAGATAAATCATATGGGTTAGATTTGAAGAGAAGTTTTTATTACATTTTTACCAGTGAAATATCAAAAATTATTCATTCTATAAAAGTGATATTTTCACTATGATATTTTTTCACTAGTGAAAAATATCACTTTTGCTGATTTGACCAATCAAATTAATGATTAGAAAATACCAAAATAATTGACCAATCAGAAAGCCCGACATATATGTCAGCACCTGGACAGGGGAAACTACTTTTTTGTTTACAAATTATCGCTGTAGGCCTAGTTAGCATACGGGGTAGGTTTTTCGTTGATAAAAAATGTAATAAACAGAATATCTAACAGTGTCTTCAGTAATAGCAAATATATGCTTGATGTAAGCACGATATAATAGATGTACAGGTGAACGTGTACACGATGAGCGATCGAAACGAAGTGTGTTTGATAGATTACGAATAATGTTAAAACGTTCGGAGCGGTTTTGGTAAAAAGATGATATATACATCGGTCCTGTAATATCCTTCATGGAATTATATATGTAACCTTATCTATCTTGGATTTTGTTTTTAGAAAATGTCTTTTCTTCAACTAGATTGCATTGTCTTGTGACCAACCAGGGCTCCGATCCGTGACCATATTATATTATCACTCACACCATCGACAATTATAATGTCACATGTACGCGAACATAATCAACGTAGGAACACTTCAACATGGTAGATAAAGAAATAAATGCACAGTATTACACTGAGTTCGTTGATTCTACGACCAATCCCTGTCCCGCGGTAGGCTGTACAGAGAGGGATGCTGGTGTAAGGATTATCGTCAATTTCAAATGAATTTATATGTATGTTAACCTGGTTTTTTTCCTGTGATAAGTAAAAATGTTACAAACCCATCGCATCTACTGTAGCATGATTTTCCAAAACGTGGAGAAACACACCCTTGCCTCTACAAGTATGCACAATATGCTAGATATATGGACGATGTACGCACGATGTCAGCACGATGTTTTTGGCGTGTTGTGCGATCCCAAAACTGTATGTCTTCAAATAGATTTTTTGTTATTATTGCCACTTGATTTTTGGAGGGAGGTATAAGTCAGCAGTCCTTGGGGCAGTTTTAGTCTAAAATTGGATTTACATGTATAATTCGTAATTCATTTGTAGGTTTTTCTTGGATTACCACAAAACTGAGGGGATAATCCACCACCGACCCGGACCTTGCTTACAACTGGACGGCGCAGGTATGTTGGATCGGTAACTAAAATATGATCATAGTGATACTAAAATGATATCTTGTAATTACACCAATAACATACATTGTCATTTTAATTAACACCTATACTCTTGCATTTCTTTCATGTCATTAATGTTAAGCTAATGAAAACAATTATTAATGTAAAACAAAAATGTTTGATTGCAAGGAGGTTATATGAATTTCCATAAACGGCAGCGTCCGGTATATGTAAGACTGTCAGATTCATTATAAGTATTCCTGAACATTTCCCTATATCTTCAATATTCAGCAATTCATTATTACTTTATTAAAGATGGCGGTTCTGAAGATCTCACAGTGTTGGACAACGGATTGACCTTCATATCCTCAGTAAGTTTATATACTAATAATAGAAAAACCATACTAGAAAATATTTTGCATAAATAGCGTACTAGAATTTATCGTTTATTAACAGGTCATTTTTGTTCTGTATGTATATATACATATTAAAATTGACTATTGTGCATATCCCAATACCTTATTAATTATGTCCCTCTTTAAAACGCTTTATTTAACCACAATGTGACAAATATCTAAAAAAAAAATGTAGCGGATTTGGAATAAAATGGACGCAGCAGTTGGATTTCAATGTAAATAGATTTACGGAATATATCACAACCAGTGTATGGTTTGAGTGTGACATTTTGTATTGATTGTCCTCAAATGAACAGGTCTTTCTGACTACACTATAATATATGTATTGCTATGAACGTTGAACATTTCTCAAAACAGTTTTTTCACATTTCAATATGGATTTGTCAATGTTACTGATATTACGAATTAAAATATGTACGTATAGTTTCAGTTAAACAATCCCAGTATATACTTAATTTACTAGTTACAATAGTACATGTATGTATATAATTAAACATTAACATTAAATTAACATTGAAAATAGGATAATATGACCAAAAAAGAAAAAAAAAAACACACGTAAGCGTCACATTTTATAGTATCTTGATTAATTTGATATCTCTGTAAGAGAGGAATCATAAAGATAATGTTTACACTTTTTTTTTACTCTTCATGTTGATGGGGACAATGAAGAGACCAAAATTAATCGATGAAACAAGGTCAATATACACATGAACAGAGACATATTTACTCAAGGATCCTTGAACAAAAGCATGAGAAGGATATTAGCAGACATTAAGGAAACATAGGCGAAACACTTTTTATAACCCCGTTTAATATAAATGGAAGCAGATAAAGCCTAGTGTGTTCTTTATTTCAGGGATATTTTTCTTGGACTCGAGGCAGAATTCTTCTTTTTGACTTAGCCAAAACCAAATCCGAGGTCAAAGAGTTGCATATTATCAGTTCCAGTCTGAATCAATCGGATTTATCTTTTCATGGACTATCTGCATGGCATGACAGTAAAACTGGTAAGCAATTTATTTAGTACAAAATGTGTGGTGATCACTATATCACTTATACCTATTGCTGTATGATGGTCTGCATGTACAATGTTATAGCAATACTAGTTGATAATGAAGATGATTTACTTTTAAAGTGCAGCATACATACTGTTACAGGGGAGCTCATTGTTATTTATAGTATCAGATATCATCCATGACCAGACCTGCTACTATATGGTCTGCCATCTAACTGTTTCAGGGGAGATCACTCTTATGGTAGTAAATCATGCCGGTCCGGGAGATCAAGTGGAAGTGTTCACGTTCCAGAAGGACTCCAGCTCGCTGCTTCACGTCGAAACAATTATTTGCCCGAAACTAAAATTGTGAGTTCTTGAAAAGTGTCTGCCGAAACTATGAAAATATGCTTAAATCATCGAAAATCGTCCGTTTGAATCTGAAACCGGAGAGTGTGTCCCTCTCCGGGAAACACTGAAATGGGGTTTAATTCCTTACGTATGAATGGATTCAGACGAAAATTCATTTGAAAAATTGTATTTCATTATTCATCTATTTCATAATCTCTTAATTTGGTGAATATATGTTCCCTTGACAGTTATAAGAACAGAACGTTCAGGTCTTCTTTTTGGAGACTCATTTCTATTGTACTTAATGTCTTTTCAATAAAATATTACGAAATAAATATAATTAATGAATTATAATTAAATGAATAAATAAATAAATATCAAGATCAGATTATCATTCCGTCTAGATTGCAATTAATTCGGATCATTTGATCGCGAAGTATGAAAGATGTTTTCAAAATGCTGGTCGTTACATCCATATTGTAATTTTTTTCTGCATCTAAATTTACTTCAGTATGAATGATCTGGTGATGACAAGCAGCAGGACCTTCTACATTACCAAGTTCAGCGCACTGAGAGAAAACTATTTCCTGGAAGGGCTACTTTTGCTTAAATTCGGCGAAATTCTATACTATGACGGCAGTGACTTTCGAAGCGTAGCACGGAGCCTGCATATGCCAAACGGCATCAATATATATCACCCGACAAGAGGTGAATATTTAGGTTTATTACAAAACGACAGCACAAGATATTGAAATCAATGTGTAGCCAAGGCCGGGAGTCAAAACTGACATACAGTATATATGACATTCCGCAAAAAAAAAAAAAAAAATAAATAAATAAATAAAAAAATAAAATAAAAAAGGATGCTTTATCAGAATCTATAAAACGAAGGCAAATACGACGACAATATCGATTTGCAGAGGGAAGTTAAAACATGCAAGAATATTAAGACCAGGCGTTTCGGAAGAGTAAACGTCTTCTGCTTCATCGCTAGTACCTGCCATGCAAATCTAGGTTCTAGGTCAAATCATGCTCAAAATGAGAACAGTTTGGTGACAATGAAGTTGTCTCTTCATCACAGCTACATTAATTGTAGGACAATATTAGACAAAATCAGACTAATAATTTGTACTAGGTAAGGCGTGGAAAGGATCTGTTACAAGAAATACAAGAATGTTATCTTCGAACTTATTTGACCACAATTGGGTGTTTTTTTATGAAAGCTTAAATGGTGTATTTAAAAACAGGGAAATGGTCCTGTGAATTGGTCTACTTAAGTCTGCCCGCAAGTAATATACAAGTATGACGGATCAATATTTTAACAAAATAATGTTAACAGTTGACATTACATTAGAATATGCATGCACACATTAGCTTTTTCTTCTTCTATTTGAGAACATTTGAACTTTTTTTTTAAATGGTTGATTTTTGTAGGTATCTGTACGTCTCAGAATTCGGAGGGAAGCAGTTAAAATCATATAGTATTGCTGGCACGGAACTAGAACATGTGGAGGTATGCGTTGGTGTTATAAATCAAGCACATAATCATGGCACGATTTGGTCTTAAATCATACAGAAAATTAAACCTTTACATGTATCATCGATATAAATACTGTTTTGCCGATATATTTGATTTATATGCCTACTGAATATATGAAAACCTATAGTAAAATTCTATTGATACATTAATATTGTACATAAATATTAAATTCAAATTAATGGTAAACTATTGATCATTTATTTTCATTAGGATTTGTATCTGGACACTCATGTGGACAACATAGAGGTAGAACCAGCATCTGGTAATTTGTGGGTGGGTTGTCATCCCAGCTTACATCGACTGGTCTCGGCATCAGGCGACGTCGGTTCTCTTTCACCTTCACAGGTAACACGGGGGTATATGGTATATTAAAATAATTCAAGGTATCATGTCACGACACATGCATATGGGGTATAGGATATATTAAGATAAGTTAAGATATCAGGCCACGACACATGGGATATAAGGTATATTAAGATTATTCAAGGTATCATGTCACGACACATGGGGTATAGGGTATATTAAGATAATTCAAGGTATCGGGTTATGGCACGATGAGTTTAGGGTATATTAAGATAATTTAAGGTATCAGGTCACGAAACGAGGAGTATCGGGTATATTAAGATAATTCAAGGTATCATGTCTCGGCACGAGGAGTATAGGGTATATTAAGATAATTTTAGGTATCGGGTCACGTCACGAGGAGTATAGGGTATATTAAGATAATTCAAGATATCATGTCACGGTACGAGGGGTATAGGGTATATTAAGATAATTCAAGGTATCATGTCTCGGCACGAGGAGTATAGGGTATATTAAGATAATTTAAGGTATCGGGTCACGACACGAGGGGTATAGGGTATATTAAGATAATTCAAGGTATCATGTCACGACACGAGGGGTATAGGGTATATTAAGATAATTCAAGGTATCATGTCACGGTACGAGGGGTATAGGGTATATTAAGATAATTCAAGGTATCAGGTCACGCACGAGGGGTATAAGTTATATTAAAGATAAATTCTAGGTATCCGGTTACGACATGAGGGTATATATGGCTTCTGATTTGAAGTGGCTTTGAATAAACTGTTTCAGAAAGTAGCAAACAACATTTGTCAAGCGCCTGAAAGTTTGGGGACTCTCCAAATCTTGTCGACAAGTAGTTCAGATAGTATCCAAGGACACCATTAATGCCATGTTTTATTGAGACAAAATGTTTAAATATGTGACATATTTCATTAAAAGTGTTAAGATAAAGAATTGAATGATACACAGCTAATTTACGACAATGCTTTATTTCACAAAAAATAAAAACCGGTTGATTTAAATTACGTATACCTGTTACAATAATAAGATACTGTCCGATTTTGAAAAAGATCCCATGCGTATAATGAAAAATTCGAGGTATCCCTTTCGAATACAGGTTTAAGTTTGGGCATTTTAAAATTGTCCGCTTGACAATAAGTCCTTTTTTCTATCAACTTCTGACGATCTATTGTTATCTGATATTGCGTTTTGATATACTTATCTATTTTTTTTATTTAATCAGTCGATTGTTTGCTCACAGATTCTGATGGTGAGGACGACGGAAGGAAAGTTTAAGGAGACTGTGGAGGTGTACTCGGACTCCGGATATGAATTGAAAGCATCTACTGTGGCCTCTGTCTATAAGGGGAAAATGATAGCAGGTACTCTTGGGTCGCAGCTAATTGTATGTGATCTTCAGAGTAATGCATAAATGAAGAATATTTCCTAACTATTTTTTTTTTATCTTTGACAAAAGATGTTTTTTTTCAACGCATTTTGTTCATCATGGTCACATGTTTGTGAATTACATCTTCATACAGTTCCATTAAAGTTATATTTACATACTGTATGTCATACGGAACTAATATAATCAGCTGTTTAACTGTAAAATATTGATATTTTTGTGGTTTTTATTTAATCACTATCCATATTTTAATTAGCAATTGACCACATCTTTAAAATTTATTTGTAAAATGTCGCGACAAACATGCGTTCACATCTAAAATGATGAAATAATTAGCGGTATCTGAACAACCTCATATGTTTGATCGTTACGCGGTAAAGTATCAGAGCATCGCATTGTACAATTGCCATATATACTGTATAGTCGGTAAATTTTGTGGGGCTGATATTTCGCGGTTGTCCCAGTCGGAAGTAGTTCGCGAATATTTGAAACCGCACAACAACACTTTTCAATATTCTGCATTTCTCTAAATTTGTTAATATATACTTATATTCGTTGTGCATTTATTTTTTGCGCTATATTCAATGACCGCGTATATGGCAAAAACAAATCACTCACAAAAATCACCAAGTATACAGTATGAAACAGATAACCATGTGCTTCATTGTAAAATCATCAAATATCGTTCTGTTAAGGTGTTAGTCGATAAATGATAGTAAAAGTATCATTGAAAAAAATATCAGATGTCTTGTGTTTAATTTCTAAAGCTCCAATTGTTTTTAAATGTAAATCAAAAGCATGCTCATACACAAAACAGATAGGTTTTTAAGCGGCACAATTGTAACACACTCGACTTGCACCTATGCAGCCGGGGTTCGATTCCCCAATCGGACGTGGAACGGGATTGGATCATATGTTCGACGACGTGGGGTATCCCCAGATACTCCAGTTTCCTCCAACACTCCATTTTGTATTGACACTACCAATTAACATCGAAAAAGTGTCATGTTGAATGCCGATTCGAGTAAGTTTCCTTTTCCAAATATAAATGCCATATGTATAATCACGATAAAATTGTCGCGGAACAACTAGCTTTGATGCGCAAAGAAAGTTTTTATGTTGCGTTGTAGTTTATGTTAAATGAATGGCATGCATCTATAATATGTAAAGAAGGAGCGATATTGAAAATTTGCCCCTAACGGAACACCATACAAACAGGCTATCTTATACTTTCTTCATTAATACTAAATACATTTCACTCGTGTGGCTAATAGTTTGATATGTTTTCACTCGTGCTGCGCACTCGTAAAACATCAAAATATAAGCCCCACTCGTGAAATATAAACATGTGTTTTTATTGAAGCACGTTTAGATATCCCTATATATCTTATACATCATTACGGAAAGTGCGATTACATAAGTTAAAATCACTTGTGTTCAATTCTTTTGTAATGATTTTGCAATATGATATGTTTAAAGTAAGAGGAAACAACAGCATTTGACTATAATCCGTGCTTTAAAGCACATCAATCGCCATACAAATACCAGTACATGTTTTCGTTAATTCAAGAGTTATTTCCCCTGGATAATACTTTTAATGACTTCCTTGTATTTCATTCCCTAATTAAGAGTGTTTGTAACGCTATTCTATTTATTAACACATGTTACATGTTGAGTTTGCGTACACACGGATGCGATATGTGAGTGCATGTGGTACGGGTTAGACGTTCAAAAACAAAAACGAAACAAAATGTCATAAAAGAAAAAGAAAATCTCTTTTTCTAAGTCTTTTATCCTTTGGGTGTACTAGGATTCTTCGAAGTGTCATGTGTGGCTTTGTGGCTGTTGTTATGCCGTGGCGGCAGTATATCCTATGGGTGGTTTCCGGAAATACCTCTGATATACGGAATGACCACTTGGCCTTTAATTGGTTCCCCCCCCCCCCCCCCCCCCCCCCCCCCCCCCCCCCCCCCCCCCTTTATTTTTGACACAAGGGCCCATTCAGGATATTCACGTGTTTCCATTGCCCTAGCTATGTGGTTCTGCTTTTGTAATATATCCTGCTGTTCTGTGACTATAGTCTCACATCTATTTAACATTGTTTCTAGTGTAAAGGATGGTGAGACTTGAAAAATTACAGTAATTATTGTTGTATGTGTTTGTTTTTTTCGACAAAGAAAAGCGCTTGATCTGTCACATCTTTATTATTGTCGCAATCAAATATAAAACATGTACATTAATTGGTTTTTCTTTTTTTCAGTTTTGAAATATTATCCATTCATCCTTGCATATGTATGCTATACGGTGGAACATTTGTAAAATACATATACATACATTTTACAGCAACAAGTGATAGTTTTCATCATCTTACATTTGATATGCACAAGGCGGAAAATTGTATATAATAATATAGTCGTCTTTTCAGTTAACAGTTCCAACAATATAACGTCACCATTGTTCAATTTAAAATCTCGCATTTTATCGAAGTGTATTTTATTAGATACATCGACTATAACTCCGCCCTGTAGCTGTTCCTATCTGGTCATATAGGTTCATAAAACCTTCCATCGCTTGATATTCTTGTGCTAGACATTCTATATAAGACATTTTGTTGCGAACACTTCTGCTATTTAGACAAAATCAAGATATTTCCCTACTACCTTCCTGACCTGGATTCGTTTCTATGTTATTACATAGAAAATTTGACAACTAAAGTGTAATAAGGACATAGGTAAAGATATAAGACTTCATTATTGTAGGTAATATATATATATATATTATATATAGGGTCTAGTAAGTAATAACGACGGTATAAACCAATAAAGGTACTGGATCCTAACAAACAAATGTTGGATGCGTATTACTAGAAATAGATATATGTCAAGTAGTAATAACGACAGTACAGACAAGTAAATTGTCAAATTTTCGAGGCAATATGCCCCTTTATCAAGACACAGGTAAATTACATACGATCACATATAGACATAATACATGGAACAGTTACACAAATATAGTAGGTATAAACAACAAAAAGTATCATAATGTTGTAAAAATGATCCCCCTCGGTCGATACTAAATTCGCCGAGGGCCTATCCCAGATAGCATGACTACGTTGGGCCAACGTTGGCCCACAGATGTTGACTACGTAGGGCCAATGTTGGCAAACTACGTTGGCCCAATGTAATTTTGCTCATCGGCCCATCGTTGGCCCAACGTGTTGGCCCATCGTTGGACCAACATTGTATGTCAGATAGCCAATGTTGGCCCATCGTTGGACCAACATTGTATGTCAGATAGCCAATGTTGGCCCATCGTTGGACCAACATTGTATGTCAGATAGCCAATGTTGGCCCATCGTTGGACCAACATTGTATGTCAGATAGCCAACGTTGGCCCATCGTTGGTTTCAAGTGTGTATTTCCAACTAATGGTTTCACCTTCATAGGCCCAACATTGGCCCAACGTAACAAACAGTAGATATAGTGATGCTTATGTGTAATGCTGGCAGCATAAAAATTAATCAGTTGTCATATTGGCAGTGCTTTACAATTTATTTGTATATGACGACAATACAGTGATTAAATGTACATTATTCTCTTTTACAATCAACAGTTTTGAATACAGTATGTTATTGTATCATTATAAAGAGTCAAAACTGATAAATGATTATCAGATGTTAATTTTAGTTATCTGTCCCAGATCAGTCCTGTTCGGAATTGTCACTAAGCACAGCATTGTTAGTTGCAGTAGCTGCCTGTTGTATCCTTTTTTGTTCCTCTCTCCTTTTCCTGCCACCATCGCGATCACAAGCAAATCTGAACCAATCTTTTGCAATTGCTGCAATTTCCGAATCTGTTGCTGTCGCACACAGGCGGTTCTTCCTTACTGTAGCTGTTGGAATAAATAAACAATATATCAAATCTACACAGAATGTAAAAATCAAGCGGCACAGATGGCCTGAATCGCTAACCTGGACATTTCTGCAGTTATGGCATTATGGCATTAAAGTAATTTACATTATTATATAGAGATTATATATATATATGAAATTTGTCAAGTAGTAATAACGACAGTACAGACAAGTATTTTCGAGGCAATCTGCCCCTTTATCAAGAAACAAGGGAATTACAAACGATCTGACATTGAACATGGAACAGCTACACAAATTTTGTAGATAAATATACTTAGTATATATGTGTGTGTGTGTAGGAAATGAAAAATAAATTCTGAAAACTTCATGACCCCGATATCTAGCAAGCAAAAGTGTACGTACGGTAGTGTACGTACAGCAGGTGGTCTTGTGGAATTAATTAATATACTAAAATTACTTCAGGAATTGAAACATATAATTAAAAAGAAAATCATATAGCCTACTTACATTGTCTTTTGATCAAAGAAATGCTCTCTTTCTTCTTCGTGATTAATCCAAATATCTTCTGTGTAAGTCGAAATAGCACTGTACTGTGTACAACCAGTTGAACAGCTCGGACAAGGTCCCTGATAAGAATGTAACATCTGCAGGCAGCTTGACCATCCCTAGTATCAGATGTCACGGTTACCAAGGGAACTGGTCCGACCCTTGCTGTGAGAAGCGCTGACCCAGTTTTGTGGGCAGTAAACATGCATAGATAATGGCATCCTTAAACCGGCCACTAAAATATTTACCAAAACATTTATGTCCTTGTTCCTGTTTTACTACAGTATAAAAGACTTTAATTTATGATTAGTTATTCTCACGCAAACAATACATTTTATTATATAGTGATTTTGAAAAAAAATCACTATTAAAAAATCTTATGAAGTGTATTTTTAAAAATGGTTGATAATATATATATCAACTTTGATTACAGATAATCACTTTTGTTTGAATTTGTTGTAAACCTGCTTGGGCTTACAACATCGGGTCAACGTAGGACCAACGTTGGACCAACCTAGGTAATTCAGCACTGAAATGTACTAACAGAGGGCCAATGTTGGGCCAACATAGTGTTCCCAACTTATCTTCACTTGCTGTCGAGTAAAACAAGTTGTTGTTGGGCCAACGTCGGGCCAACGTTGTATGACCAACGCCAACCATTGGCCAACCGTACAACCATATGCCAACGTTGGACCAACGTAGTCATGCTATCTGGGATCATGATTAATAAGGAAACGTCTTTGGTGGTATACAGATGCTAAAAGTAAATGAATGAATGAATGAATGAATAAATAAATAAATAAATAAATAAATAATATAACTTAAAGGTTTAACAGAAAAGCATCGCGGGTCGATTCGATGTGATGGCAGCGCGTGTTATGTCATGAGTGTTTTTGTTATTGTTTTTTTCCCTCGATATGTACATTTCGTCCCGCAAAACTCGGCCCAAACAGCGGGATGCAGTGACAATATCGGGTGGCCAATCCCATATTAAAATTAGTTCGTTTAAATGAAATGGAACAAGTTTTAAAAACATATAGATGTAATTGTGTAGAAAGGTAAAATTTAGACATTAGAAACCAAACGAAAAGGTGGTCGAAAGATCCTATTATCGTGACGAAAACCGAATGTCAGGACGACTCGACTCTGGTTTAGATTCATTGACGACATCGAGATCAAGTGGACATCCGGTAGAGAGTTCCTCGAGGAATTCGTTCGTAAATATAAAGTGAAAGTGTTCAAATGAAGTTAACAAAAATATCACCGGATATCAAAATTTAGGGACTAAATCACATTTTGACATTGTCGTATTTCATAACAATGTAGATAAAAATGTAAAGCCGAAATGTGATCATTGACCAAGTGGTCTGGTATCCTCAGTAACCTGGAAACAAATACCATACCTTCCCCCTCACTCTCAAACCCACACCAACACACAAAGTAGTATGAAATCGATTTTAGGCTAATACAGCACACTATTAAATGTTCAGCAATTTGCTTGTCTAACGAAAGCTGTCAAGATAAGAATTTTCTTTTACGACAATGTTGAAAAACATCTCGTTTTATTCGTTTTCTTTTTTCCTTTCCTTTCGTTCCTTTCTTTGTTTTTTTTTAGGAAAATATCATGAGTGTGCGAACACGGGCGATCCGACTAAATCAACACATACGGGTGGTTTGTTGCCCACTTATGTAAAAGTTTTAAGCACGAGTGCCTGTGCATTGTCGAATTTCAGTTTCTCAAGAATGCTACCAATAGGTGTAACGAACGTTTTATTGTTGAGAAACCCAGTCGCTATCCCAAGACAGGCGTCCGGATAGTATGCAGAATTTGGGCCATCACTTTTTTTCATAACAAACACTGCCGATCCAGAATCACCACATCTAAAGAATTGGACGTCTTTGAAATCACTTATAACATATTGGCCCTTCATGATGTGTTGTCTCGTAGAACCTGGCTCCAAACCGAGAGATGCACAATCAGTTCTGATCTGGCCGCCTATCCACGTCAGAAGACCAACAGTCAGTCCGGTACTTGCTCCAAGTTTCATACATCTAATTGGCTGCCCTTGGCACCCTACAAATACCATGAACTACCATTTTTACTAAACCATATTAAACATAAATTCAGAGACATATATACAGAGTCTTTATTTTCAATCATTAATGATTCAATATTACTTACACGATGCAAGGTAATTTTCGTCTGCCTGTTTCCCGGAAGTAAATGATGGCGACTGGTTCATTTCTATAATCATCAAAAACACCATTGCATGAAAAGACAACAAGCAAAGATATAAGCTTTTATTTCTAGCGTCGTGATTTAGATGTGTTTATAAAATGCCATTCCCCCTCCCTGTTGCTTTGTCAGCAATTTGTGAACCATGAATTAGAGAATAAGAGATAAGATCAATATTGTATAACACAGCGCCAGACAAGCTAGAAAATATTTCTTCATAATCGTACCTATATGAATGGAAATATTATCTTGATGAACCTTGTTATAGTAAGGTAAAACTGATGTCCTGGTTGAGAGAAAAGGGATCTTTACCCTTGGGCGAGATTTTTAAGATGAATGCTTAGTTTTTCTCTTTACCTATTTACCCTCTTTACATCTTAAGTGTTTCCTTCATTCTCATTGGCCAATTATCTGATTTCCTCTCACATGGACCTATCAGTGAGTAGACCTGTTCGTGCTAAAAATAGATCAGCTGGGAAATTTCCCAGGGATTGCGGACCTGTTCGTGCTATTTATAGGAAAACCAGGTCAATACCTGACAGCCATGTTTAATTTCTTTTTCTAGAGTATCTGGTGCTATGAAGTGGTTCGGTCAGTGTAGTAATAAATTGTAGTATGAATTATCATAATTACAATTTGGTGTTCCGACATATAGGCAAATATGCAAGGTTTATTGCTGTTGGTAACCGATACCCAGGTTGAGCGACATGATCATCTGATCTGGAAAAATTATTCTCAAGTCCACCACACTAAAACTTTTTATTTTGGCAAGCTTTTGTACGTCTCTTGTACTGAAAGAATCACTGTGTCCCACTGGTGATGTGATGATTACTTAATAACACATACAGAAACCTGTTTCTCACCTGATTCTCGGAGATGAGTAAGGGTCATGTAATCAAAAGATCCGTCACGTGGTACTCTGACTGGGTCAATCTCTACAAGTGCTGCATCTATACCAGTTTCTAGCGTGGGATCAAATACAGCTCGAACTACTTTTCCACACTCCCAGTAGGCATTCCTTCAGTAAATAAAGATTGTTATAAGTAAGTGCCGTGTGCAATGTCACTGAAAATCTCATAAAACACATTTAGTACTAAGTATTGGATACATGCCATTCAATGGCTAGATTTCGTGGATTTGTTGTGTTATCTGCGAGATTCCCTATCATTAGGTGATTTGAATAATCAATCATAAGCTCTGAGCCGTGAAATTACATACCTATTTTCAATATTCTCACCGTCTTCATTGACGGGCTGATTGTCGATGTCCATATTGGATACGCCCCTCATGAAAATTTCTTCATAGTGATCAAATGGAGCGATGACGTCATCGCCGCATTTTTTTGTTGACGAAGTGAAATATATTGGCTTATCGTCGCTGGATATCTCCTCTTTATAGAACAAATGAGCACAGGTGATAAATCCCGTCTTTCCATTTCCCATATCAACGAAAGTTCCCAGTGTCCCTTCATAAAATTTGCTATCATTGGGTCTACAGCGTGTGCTTAGGTGCATTCCTATTTTCAACGGCAGATGCTTGGCTGTGGTCATTGGAATTCTTTTGGGGCTATTTTTTATGTCATTGATATCAGTGGTGTTTGATGAGGTATTTGACGCTCCAGTTTGTGATGAATGTTGACGTTTGCTTGAGCCAGATAGAGGACTGAATTTAAATTTCCCATCAAGTACTGCAACAGGCATTGTCCCATGCTCACATTCAAGTTTAACTGGAAAAGGTTTGCTTTCAAGCGGGATGAATCCTTTGTGTGAGCAGTGCAGGATGATATGTCCTGAAGGTTTACGCTCTGGATATTTCACACTAACTATGCTTCCGGCGGTGATTGCGTTCAAATTTGGATGCTGTTCCCAAAGATCGTCAGCCCATTTGTCAATAAGTGATGTGCAAAGTACTTCTTCATCCTTTGTCAGTATTCCTTCATTTGTCACCCAACTACTTTCCATGTTCATAATGACAATGTTTACGCCATGTATGTCCTCTTTCTTTTCAACATCACAAACATTATCCGAAAATCCAAGACAAACCCTTTGAATAGATTCATTCAGGTGTGCTGTGTATGTTGGCTTAAAAGGAGCGCCATATTTTTGTTCTGCCTCTTTACAAACTGCTGCAAGTAACGCTGACTCCACTTTCATTCCATATGACATTTTGATGCAGATGGTCATGTCTGGATCACTTGGGTTCTGTTGAGTCAGCATCTCCACAACGTCTTTCAAGTTGAGGCGCACAGAAAGTCTCAGGGGAGACAATTCCATAAGTAAATTGCTATCCCAGTCTCCACAGACAAAGGCGGGAAGACTTTGTGCTTTACCCGATGCTGTATTAGCTCCATGGTCGAGCAGCATCTGTACCAGTTCGCGCTTTCCTAAGAGAATTCCAAGATTTAATGCTGTCCATCCAGCTTCATCTCTCGCGTTTACGTCAACTGGTTCAGGGTTCAACAGTATTTTATGCAGTCCATCGATATCATTGTGAAGAACATAATGGTGCAGTGAGTCACAATCTGTTAATTAAAATAGTTTTCTTATACTAAGCGTAAGCAATAAGAGAATTGAAATTCCAACCTACGATAGGAAAATTTTGTTATATACTGTCATAGTATTACATAATCATACATCCAGTCCCTTCTGCTCCGTTGCAGAGCTAACTTAGATTTCAGGTGGGAGAAATATTATTTGGAAAAACATTCAGTTTCCAAATATCTTTTGCAAATATTTGTATAGACGATCCAATACCGAACACTACTTTTGGAATAATTTGTGGCTTTCTACAGAAACTGCTACGCAGTAAATTCCACATATTGTAAGTCGTGGTATGTAAGTGATGATCTCTTCACTCTAGAAACAAATACATAAGTTATCCACTCATTTGGCTTGACTAACCGACACGCATTTGACACACAAAGGTAACCTCACTTGACCTAATCATACTCTCTAAAAATGAACCTCTTGTCCAATTTTTCTCACGTAACTGATATTGAAGAAAACGCATCTGATCACAAAGCGACGACTGTAAAATCCATTGCAGTGACTTTTTTTTACAAGGACCTTTGAACTTCACCCATTTTACGAGCTGACCTAATAGCAACTTTGGTTTACGACGAGAAATCAGGAAAAAGAAACAACACAATAATATGAATTAATTTTAAAAAGCATACAAATGAAAATGTCTGTGTTGACATAGATTAAATTTTAGATCGATTCTTTGATTCGAACTCAAGAAATTTTCGAAAATTTGTCCGTAGGTTTAACGCGTGATACATTGTCTAGATCAATTTGACTAGATTGATATCATTTTACCCACAGTTACTATGCTATGGACGTAATTGCATAGGTAACTGCATTAACACGATTATAAGTGACAACTTAACATAGAAACCCAAACCGTGTCAGCAAATCCATATGCTCAAAAGCATAAATCGAATTATATTGCATAAATCCGTCATTCAAACAATTGTCTCAACGTATGGACCTATTTTTGCTTTGCTACAAGATGTTGATATGTGTAGCGGATGCAAAACCAAATTTAGCGGTGACGTCATGCGCACAAAATTCGGAGATTCCCCTTCTAAACGTACACGTACAGCTTAACCACTCTTATACCTAGTCTAATAAATTGTACACTTAGTAATCAAGATTCTAACAGTATGACCTGATCAGCTTGTGCAACTAGCACGATAGATATATCTAAAATTACACCTAAACAATAATGAAAAACCACGTGTCAAACAGTATACCTTTGATAACATTGTATTACCCTCGCCACGGTAAGAAGCGTTTAGTACCAAACCGTGAATTGATATTGAATCCAACACTTGTGGTAACAAAAGGAAAAAGACTTACACAAAACCCAATACAGGACTCTTCATTGAGCACAAAGGATGATCCCTAATATCGAACAATGTATTCTTATTGATTGCTTTTAAGATATAAATCATCTTTGCTAGATTAATGTATATTTATGAAGAACCAAGAAGCCTTTTAAAACTTACTCCCAAAGCTTTAATGTTTTTGGTTGGGACGCAAAATAAATAACTATTGAAGAATCATAAATACCATAAGGTGATTCCTTCATGAAAATTCGAAGCTGATTCTGTTCTTGCTTGGTTTGTTTTTTTGGTTTGTTTTTGTTTAACGTCCTATTAACAGCCAGGGTCTGTTCATGCAAGAATCCATTTGAAACTGAAACGATATCTCCAGAATCTAGATTCAAATGTTGCTGATCCGATCGAGTTCTGTTTGGTAGTGATAGTGGTAGATATGCGGGACAGTCGCTAGTATGAACATGCCTGAGCGTTAGAGCGCCTTTTCCAGGGATACAAAGAACTGCATTAATCAGATGTTGTGCAGCAAGTGCAAGCACTTTCTGGATCGACTTTTCGTCTTTGGAAGGCGACTTAACAAGAACCAAATCTAGGGCATTGGGGTTATTCCGTAGTTTTTCTGCCACTTCGACCTATAAAATATTAAGATTATATCATTAAGCTTATAGTTAACTGAAAGGAAAGTGGTATAAGATGTTTTGATACACAAATTAAATGTCAATATTGCTTTTTGTATTACTTTGACCGTTTGAATTTATTAGGAACAAAATGGGATTTTCCTATTATCTATCCAAATCCATCGAACTATCAATCAAAATGTTTTAGAAACTAGATAAATCTTTCTTCACAATTTTGATAAACGTCAATCATGGTCCGTGTTCCGTTGCCTTTCAGTCCATCTTTAATTCTAGCAATTGGTAAAAGGTTTTTTCAGAGTGTAATCTAGAAATCTTTGATGTGAAGGCTTCCTATATCTTCAATCTTTAAGGTTAGAACTTTTAGCGATATTTATCAAAAAGTACTTCAAAAATCTTTCAGATTACACATAAAAGTTTCCATGAACTTTTCTAATGTTATTGGTAACTTTCAGACTGATTGGAAAGCTACGACGGATGACAGGATTTAACATTATTTTGAGGTAAATGCATCATTCATATATCAAATTTGATTCATGTTTGAATATATAAAAAAGACTCTTCAACTTATGCCAGTGCTAAGTAGCCGCAGAAAGCACATTTTCGCAATTTGAGAAATGTCATTTGTATTAAATAGTTTAATAAAACACTGCCATCTTATTATGCTTTTAGTGCCACCAACATTCTACATGAGGTAAGTAAATATTCATGTTAAACAAATACATGTGTCCAACGGGGTCACGTGTCAAATACAATTAGAATTATCAAAAATTATCAAAAAAAATAAGATTTTTTTACTAACTAGATATTATTTGTATACATCTCTCTAAAGCTCTGTAACTGGATATTGACTACAAGACTGTGAATCCAAATGAAAAGTTAATGGAAATGCCTACATATTTCATAAGTTATGAAATGTTTTCCCTCCCAGTCACTGTTAACTTCTATTATCCTGAATATTTCGAAACAATGCTATGTAGGTTTCTGTAGTCCTTATTAAGCAATCATAATCTTTTTATGGTTTATTCCAAATTGATTGCCTATACGCTATCGATAAGGTAGTTCTATTTCTATTGTCTTGCTGAAGACAACACGTGGAATTAAAAAGTGTATGATCATCTTCATAATTATGAAAGTAAAAAAAAACTACTGAGCGAAGAAAGAGGAGTACAATTCCCTATAATTTTATCACTACCAAAGTAAGGTAAAACTAAATAATTTCCAATGCTTTTAATGCTGCTTACGAGCTATGCTTATGACTTGATCCTTGAATAATTTTCTTTTCAGGAAAATTGATCAAGAAGAGTAAGGACCATTTGTGTACCATTAAAAGGTACGTGAATTATATGTCTTCAGAATATCGACGCATTTATTATTTCCCTAAGCACCAAGTGTTAAACTATGAGTTTCTCTGATTTGCATGTATCAAGATTGACAGCTGGGTATTACGGCTTGATTGAACAATTAGCTGAACAATCAGTTGATAAGAATTCTGATACAGATTCGGAATTAAATATCGACGTGACAGGCCCGTATTAATAGCATTAGTCGCTCGACTGCAAGATAATATTTTCTCGCACCTCGGACAGGGAAATCTCACGTGATATCCAGTGCTAGATTTTTCTATCTCGTCCGATCTGTCTGGTACCTTTACGTGAGTTTTGGCGGAATTTTAACCCATTCATGTATTCATCCGCGCAAGTGACGTAATACTCTCGATATGTGCATTCAAACTGTTTTTGTCATATATTCAATTACTGTGCATTGTTTGGTTGGTTGTTGTTTATTATTAAAATAATATGTACCGATTGATCATTGTTTTTCTTCTTTGATATAACCGAACTATAATTTTACGCGAAAGAACTGAATTCGAAGCGCAGATGAAATGGTTAATCGGCTTTGAATCGGGAGGCCCCAGACGGGATACTCTTACACTCTAAATGCATATATAGATGGGTTGTTATTATACAACTAGATATGTGTAAGAGGTGCGAGAAAAAACTATTACCTGTAAGTGATCGAGATCGGGTTATCTCAGTCTCGGGCTAAGATTCTGTAACATCACAACCTTGGCTAACGCCTCGGTTTGGATTATGATACAGAATCATAGCCCTCGACTGAGATCACCTGATCTCTATCACTTACAGGTAATAGATTTTATTGAACTTATCTGGGCCACCTCAAACTAAGGTACATGCAAGGGTGTAAACATCTGTTTCTAATCACTAGGCTAGGCTAGGAGGCACCAAAAATCCACTTGCCAAAGAAATAAATCTACTAGCCCAATATATATTGAGGGGAAATGGCAAAGTCGAAAGTCTGGATGGCAGGACATGCATGGATATCGATTTTCAACTTACCCCTTCCCTTGATAAAATATATTCATCATCAAGTGCTTCAAACTGCAGAATCGGCAAATCTCCTGTTTGTCCTTCATTCGTTGGTAAAGATGTGCCTTAAAAAGTGAGACCAAACATAATGTAGAAAAGTGATACTTTAAACAGAGTATCATTCGAGTGTTCAACTATTTCGAATTTATCGTTGTAAACCTGTGTATTAATCTTAACTATAGCCCATTTATAAAAGGAATTGTCACAAAGAGTGTCGTTATCATTGGCGCCAGTCTGTTAGTATCACAGTTAGTGCATATACAAAGGAAAATACGTTGAACGGTTAAAGAAGTATTCAAAATAGCAAAAGGCAAAACTTGGGCACCAGTATGAATGTTTTTGGAACAGTATTCGAGGTGTATCTCGCACCACTCTAAACCACTTGCAAGTTAAATTTGAGTAATAAAAACATTTAATCTCTCACAAAAAAAACCCCAAAAAAACAAAAACAAAACAACAAACAAAAAACAAACAAAAAACCAAACAAACAAAAGCGCACAACTAACTTGATATGTTTAAAAATGTTGCAGATATCAGTTTATGAAGGGAACCAAAATTCATTCTTTGTTGCTTTCCTTATTATAAAATAAACGCAATCTTTCACTCTAGGTACCTATCCCGGTGAAGAACTCACCTGCAGTAGTCGAAGGTAGTTGATTTTGTGATTGTTTAACGTTCCTTGATGGTTGAATCCCTGTTCCGGGTCTCGCGGAAATTGATTTAGATGGCTTCCCCAAACATTCTGCTGATTAAAAGTAAAATTTCTTCATATTATTATTAAAACCATAGTGATTTTATTGTTTGATCTTTGAAACGAAAGGAACATCCTCAATATTTCGAGAAGGTTACTCGTATGGAAATCTTTAAAATGCTATTAGATAATACTAAACCAATCCGAAAAATTGAAAGAAGAAATTGCAATAGATCATTAGATAGAATAACATATAATACATCATTCCTGCTACTAAATTGTCTATGGCAGCTTTGAAATGTATCTTCGGACATAGGCTATGCTTTTAGAATATTTCTATTTCTATTCAAGATCGTATTTCTCACAATTAACAGACATCGGCATTTTAAACTAACGATTTAAAGCAATCTTATGAAATTGCTTTTGACAAAATATAATCAATGTTAAACTTATTGTGTGTTGTCATGCACATGGAACACGAACAGATTGTCACTAATATGATTACTGACAGTTTACAACCGAATATTGAAACATGGTTGGAACACGTGTATTGTCTGAACAGTGAAGAAGTAAATGTCTCTCCAAGAATCTGATGGTGACATACCAAAAAAAAGTTTGTGTGTCTCCAGGTAAGATATCTTTTAACAATGGTTTTTTAAGTCGGTTATTTATCTTAAAATATCATACAAATAGCTACATATGTTGTGAACGGACTATCGACTAATATCATGGACGGATTTCATCAGCATTCCGGACTATATCACGCTTAATGTTTTGTTACAATAGACTGGAGTTTTTTTCTTGAGAGTTCCGAATGTGAGTGTATGGCGATACACTGACTACTTAAGTTGATACTGACTAGTCTTAATGTGCTTTCTGACATGTAGACCGAATTGCATTATGGTAAATACTAAGGTTGATAATAACAAGTCCCTGTGCATTCTCTGACAATAAGAATAGATGGTGTTATGATAAATATTAAAGTTGATACTAACCAGTGTTAGTGTGTTCTCTGTTACATCGATTGGATGCTTCATGATTGAGCCTTCTCGGTTTTCCAGGCACACATACGGTCGACATCGTTGGCATATCTCATAAATGAAATTGGGTTATAGCTCATCAATGATCAGTTCATAAACAATATTATGAAAACATCTAACACTACACATCAGAAATTCACCACTCAAACACCCTATCGATGCCCATCATTTAATAGATTCTGCCAATCTGCTACCAAAAACGTCATAGGGGTGGCAGTATCATTTCGAACTACCAAATTGTCCTTTAATTCACTTTGTCAGCACATAGTGATAAGCTGAACATCCGATGCGGGGCGATAATGGGCTTACGGCTTGGTACGGTAATCACGTGTTTTAATTCAAGCGTTCTTACTCCATGTGGTTGATGTAGCTTTATTGTCGACAATGTTTAATCATAGACACAATTAGTCACTTTGCATTGTGTGTCTTGTTCTAGGTTACTTGTAATTGTTTCCTTTCGTCTGATGGCAAAATTCTAAAAGGTAGTTGCCCTTGCAAGTGTTTGACGCCATGCATGTATTTTAGTTGATACAACAATATTTTTAAACGTCCTTTATCATATTTTTGTGTTTCTATAAAATGATTTATTAAGAAAAAAATTCTTATGAAAAAAGGCAAAAAAAACAGGGCTCAGAGATATACTCCACCTCCTCATCAATGAAATAAATCCAGGGATCATTTAAATAGCATATGTTTCTAAAATCGGCGAGTGCAGCCATTGACCTTTAACATCTGCTCATGAAAACCAAAATATAAAATACATGTATATAGAATGTTATGTGGAATTGTATCTGTGATGCTATAATGTAAATATGAAGTAAATTTGTCGACAAATTCTTGAGATATGTGTCCATAAGCTTGATTATTAAGAAAAAGTTGTAAAGTGTGTATTTTACTTTCAACCTTGATTGATGGATTGATACGGAGGGAATGTAAAGACAATAAGTCATGGTTTTAAGCGTGCTTCGCTTCGTTCGATGCACTTGTCATGTCAATAAACAAATTGAAATTTAATTTACGGTTATTAAACAGGTGCCCCAATATCATTTCAAGTTTGATCTGGGAATCGAGCCTCGGCCGCCTAGATGAAAGGTTAGTGTATAACCACTGTGTCAAAATTCAATTCCATGTTAATCTATGCGGGTTCTGAGTAAGGTAGCTATCACATTTTTCATTGTATGTCAATCTTAATATTATCAATATAATCAATTAATCATTACAGCAACATTAAAACTTCCCCTTCAACCAGCATATCTTGAAAACATGGGTAATTTGTTCACGTAATTCGTGATAATGATTATAATTTGGACAAAGTATAGGATGTTGAGTCAAATGTTAGGTGTGTCTCCATCTAAGGGAAGCATTCATACTTCTTGTCATTATTAGATTTCAAATGAAATACATGTCGTGAAAGGCTACCGGAACATATGTCACCAAGGCAAGATTCGTGTCGCTTTCTACCGACTTGAGATTTTTTTTTTTATCTAATTCGACTGAGCGTGAGAATAGTCAGGCAGAGTTTATGCTTCCAATTTTCCTTCAAAGCATTTAAAATTTATTTCTACATTGTACCTGTTACATAAGCGATGTTATAATTATAAAAATATTGACAAAATTACTTTTTTTAAGCATCCATTTCACCCATTACTTTCCTAGATAAAGAAGGATAGGAACAGTTATCTCTTTGGCTCATTCGGTATAGTGTCAGACCAAACATTTACAGTCGAACCCGGTTATATTGAAATGCTCGGGGAATGGACAAATACTTCAAATTAACCGGTTTTCAATATAACCGGGATCCAGCCTTTTGCCGACATATTTCAGTACCGCGTTACGTCAAACAACACACCATTGTTCAATATAGTTGATTTTACTAAGTCAGTATTTACAATCGGTTCCAAAATGATAATAGTTTCACAGTTTATTTAAAATAATGTTAAGTTCCACGGGAGAGGTCTTCGACTGTTGCTTGTTTTTGTTTATGTTGAGTTCGCGGACACACGTGAGAACAGTTTCTGGTACACCCGGGCGACTTTTCGTCGATGATAGATAATTTTCACGAATTGTTTGAGGGTCGTTGACAATATCACTGTTCTGGTTATGGCCTCGTCATTTGTAATTGTCTCGCGTGTAGGCCTAGTTAAATGAAAGTCAATTTCGATGTATACATGTATATGTAGCAGAAACCAAAATAAGCTGTGTCCCTCAAGGTATATTCAAATACAGATTCATGATCATAACGAACGCATTTAATGATTAAATGTCACAATTTATTTGTATTGTGTAAATCAAAATTTCATTTTTACCTATCTATTGATCGGACGCACGTACCGTAACGGCCGGTAATTATATAATCTAAGCCAGTCGTGGCGACTTTCAATTTAAGCGATACATAAACAATGGTTTAGCATTGCCGGGGGCAATAGTTTCCTTTCAAATAAAGCGATATTTCAAATAAACCGATTTCAAAATAACCGATGAAACAATACAAAGACAAAGAGGGCATTTGAACGGGGATCTTATTTCACTTCAAATTAAACGATATTTCAATATATCCGATTTCAAATTAAGTGGGTTCGACTGTATATACTTTGGGTTTTGCTCCTTACAGAAACACTGAAAATATTTAATTTCGGTTATACACATTTGAAATATATTTGATAATGCAATGTATGTATCAAATGGGCAAATAAAACAAAAGTAATAACATACAAACCTGTTCGTTGAAATGAAAGAGATTCTATATGACAGCTTTCTATTGTCCTTAAAAGCCAAATAATGTCCAGCGTAACATGAAACTGTAAATTTCATTGAGTAAGAGTACAAATATACCAAATGATGTAATGTGTTTATCAACGCTGCACCTTGTAGATAACATGAAATGTAGCTAGACTTGCGTAAAGGTTATTTTGTGTTGTTGTTTTTATGGGTTAATCTCCTCACACCAGATACGCGAGAACTAGTATCAGGTAGATACGTAGGCAAACGATATATATTGCTCTCGTCATATCACATAAATAGAAGACACAGAATACAATCCCTCGATTCTTCAGCTTGCTATTTTTACAAGCCGTATTTTACTAATAATGTGATCTAACGAAGTTGGTTCAATGTTTTCCTCACTTTTATTATCACGGCAGCACATTACTGTGACGCAAAAACGCGTCTATGTAAACTTTTTCTCTGTTTTAAATTTGTTTATTTTACATCAATTTTCGAATCAAGTAGCATCAAATTATATCAATCACTCGCATGTCCGGATAGAAACGCGTGAGGGGTTTTACTGTGGTAGGAAAATGGAGTACTAGAAGAAAACTAACGTAGTAGGGCAGGTGATCCCCTTACCCAATATCTATATCAATTTCTATTTTAAAGCAATGGCTGCAGTTTTTACTAAAGTGAAAAATGTTTGGTATTTAAAGGGAAAACCATATTTTTTTCTTCGGCACAGTTTAAAATGCCCTTAAATGACATAGGGGACACAGGCGCCGCGGTGGTTGAGTGGTTAAGGTGTCCCGACACTTTATTACTAGCCCTCCACCTCTGGGTTGCGAGTTCGAAACCTTCGTGGGGCAGTTGCCAGGTACTGAACGTAGGCCGGTGTTTTTTCTCCGTGTACTCCGGCTTTTCTCTACCTCCAAACCTGGCACGTCCTTAAATGACCCTGGTTGTTAATAGGACGTTAAACAAAAACAAACAAAACAAACAATTTTACAACAAATTTTTACCTTCAATGTGAAAACAAAAAAGGGTGATGTGAACGTTTGGGATACTATATACATATATATATATGGACTATCATTTGGAAAATCGTGCCAAGCCCCTGTGCATCAGTTAAATTACCTCATACAGACATTATTCCTGATTTATCCGGGTTTGTGATTACAGATAGTAGTTCTGATTAGGTTCTAGAGCATTCGGTTTAGGTCAAACTGTTATATTTTATCAGATATTATCTTTAGTAAAGTATTGAATCTGTACACCGATTATGTACAGTTTATATATACATATTTACAGATCACACAACGAAAGGTCGTTATATATGGCATTTCTTTCTACAAAGTTAGTCATTTTTCAAAAGTTACAAAAACATGAGCTTTAGCTTGTTTTTTTTTTTTTTTTTTTTGAAAATAAAAAAAAAAACACTTAAAAACATAACAAACGAGAGTAAAAGAAATACCATTTACAACAATTATGAGTATTTGTGACCTGTTTCTACAACAATTAAAAAGCTTTATTACGTGTTTGAAATGACCCCCGCGTTTTTCTTTCTGTTATTATTTGAGGCGTACGGACACGACCTTTAGTGTAATGCCGCTAATTTATATCAAAACTGACAATTTCAGAAATCTGTGGAAATGTTATAATCTATTACAAATTATTACACGTAATTAACAAGATTATCGTTTTCAGAGCATTAAACTGATTGAAATCTGTTTTGTTTAAACCTATTTTATATATGTTATCATTTCCGTAACGGCGTGAAGCGGTTTACACGAGCAGCCAATCAAAACGCCATGAATCACGTTATTCATGGATCCATCCATGGATACCCCTTCAAGAGTCAGTTTAATACTTATATTTTCGCTTCCTTTTTTTTCTTTTTAAGATGAAAGTCATGGTTTTAAATCCCCTCCTCACCGCAAATATTTAGGATCAACACCTGGAACAGCTTATTTTAGGTGTAAATAAGTAAACAATATAATTCAAGAGAAAAATAAAATGCGAACTTAAATCATTATTAATTTGCTTTTATTTCATTAAACATCGTGATTATTTATTTCTAAGTATGTTTTTTTCCAAATTGTCAGTCGGAATAATTTTTTCACAGGGATAAATTCACTTGGACGGTGTGAATTTATTCGTCTACTGCAATAGAGCTAGACTTGACGATGGTTAACAGTTTTATACAACAGTCCGTTTTAAGGTGCTTATAAGTCATCAACCCGATAGGCCAGATATATTGAGTTAAAAAGTCTTAAGGGGTTTGACCACATGTACATGTCAATATCGGATGGCTTTGCACTAACTTGAATTGTTTGTTAACTCTCACTCCAACGGATACAAAAGCAAACAAAACTGAGTGTCCCTGTAATATGAAAGGCTGAAAACCAATATTAGATATAGAGGTATTGATGCGCGTCATACAGTAGTATAGGCGACTCTGTAACAGGTACATTACCTCATACAGACATGACACCTGATTTATCTGGGACAGTGATTACAGATAGCTGTTCTGATTAGATTCTTCAGAGTATTCAGTTTGGGGTCAAAGTGTTATATTTTATCATTCGTCAGCTTGAACGAAGTGCTCTATCGAATCTCTACACCGATTATGTACGGTTCATATCTATACAGATTACACAACAAGCGGTTGTTGTACCTAGCAACTTCCCGGCGTATGTTTCGAACTCGCAACCCAGAGGTGGAGGGCTAGAAATAAAGTGTCGGGACACCTTAACCACTCGGCAACCGCGGCCCGAAATCATTTGTCATGATTTGGGGATTAAGGATTGAACCTTTAGTGAAATGCAGCTAACTAATATGCAAAACTGACAACTTCAGAAATCTGTGGAAATGCTATAAGACAAACATTTTCGCGAGACATTCAGACATTGAATGGCTGTTGTGCGTAAATTAAATTAAACATCCATGTGTTTATAATTGTTCCGTCCTCGTACGGATCAGTATTATCCGAAAACACGACTTGGTGAATTTGGATTTTGATAGAGAGTTAGTCATGTCTATCTCCCAGAAAGTACTAAACGCATTTTTTTCAAATTTTCTAACGTTTTATTCATATGTTTATTTTATTTCATCTTTTTCTCTCTGTAAGTCTCACACAACTAATTATTTAACTATACGTTATTATTAATAACACCATCCCCTCAATCAATTTAAAGTTCAAATGATGTGGCATTAATGTCATATTAAAGTTTAAAGATTCCCTTACCTGAAAAGTCATGTCATTGCATGGGTTGAATATCATATAAGAGCACATCGGTACTCGAAAGACTGTTTACAGTAGAAAAAACAACTCAACCTGGGAACCCCCTCCTTTTTACACATGTAGTATTACGTCATCATATTTAAAGTAGCAGTGTAAGGTTATTTTAAATCTCAAGACCTTGAAAGTACTTATTTAAAATGCTTATTACTCAAGAAAATACCTACAAACCTCAGAAATACAAGACTTGTCGCATGTGAAACAGTAGCTGATAGGCTGAATTAGTTGTGCGAGACCTGTAAAAAAATGTTTACATGTAGAATTTTGAGACTTTTAACCCGAATTTTACAATATATACTTGAAATATATTAAAAATGCGAACGAAAATGGTCTGTAATGCTTGCACCATGAATGAAGTCTAAACTTTAACCGTAACGGCAGTAGTTTCAAAAACAACAAGAAATACAGACATCTTAACTAAGTTATAAACCCATCAATTTGCATGGAAACCCTTTCTAAAAGGTACAAGAGTAATAAGACCAGGTGTACCGGAAGAGTAAGCGTCTTCTGCTTTATTGACAACACCCGCCATACAAATCTAGGTCACGACGACACCCACCATACAAATCTAGGTCACGACGACACCCGCCATACAAATCTAGGTCACGACGACACCCGTCATGCAATAACAAATCTAGGTCACGACGACACCCGCTATACAAATCTAGGTTACGACTACACCCGCCATACCCATATAGGTCACGACGACACACCGGCATACAAATCTAGTTAACGACGACACCCGCCATACAAATCTAGTTAACGACGACACCCGCCATACAAATCTAGGTCACGACGACACCCTCCATACAAATCTAGGTCACGACGACACCCTTCATACAAATCTAGTTAACGACGACACCCGCCATACAAATCTAGGTCACGACGACACCCTCCATACAAATCTAGGTAACGACGACACCCGCCATACAAATCTAGGTCACGACGACACCCTCCATACAAATCTAGGTAACGACAACACCCGCCATACAAATCTAGGTCACGACGACACCCGCCATACAAATCTAGGTCACGACGACACCCGTCATACAAATCTAGGTCACGACGACACCCCATAGAAATCTAGGTCACGACGACACCCGCCATACAAATCTAGGTTACGACGACACCCGCCATACAAATCTAGGTCACGACGACACCCCATAGAAATCTAGGTCACGACGACACCCGCCATACAAATCTAGGTTACGACGACACCCGCCATACAAATCTAGGTTACGACGACACCCGTCATACAAATCTAGGTCACGACGACACCCGTCATACAAATCTAGGTCACGACGACACCCGCCATACAAATCTAGGTTACGACGACACCCGCCATACAAATGTAGGTTACGACGGCACCCGCCATACCCATATAGGTCACGACGACACCCGGCATACAAATCTGGGTCACGACGACACCCGCCATACAAATCTAGGTCACGACAACACCCGCCATACAAATCTAGGTCACGACGACACCCGCTATAAAAATAAAGGTCAAATTTGAGTAAAGTCACAATATCATGACAAATATGCAGTGCTCTTTTCAGTAAGTACACACTTAATTATCAATAATCTATTAATAAAATGTTGGGAATGAGGATTACGAAACTCGCTTTAAGTTATATCGTCAGTTCACACAAAATCACAAACACATCTTTTCAGCTCGAAGTCTTTGGTCTGGACAATCAAGAGAAATAACTCTTGTACATTTGGAGTTTGATTATCTCTCTTTAACCACACAATTATGTAATCTTGTAACACCCATGCAACCAACACAACATTTGATCGCAAGAGTTTAAACTATATCTGAACATTATAAATCTCTCGATAAAAGTAACAAAATCAAATCAGACATTTTAAAAATCAAATCAGAGTTTGATATTGCTAAATCTATATTGTTTTAATGAGATAATGAACTATCAGTATAATTTTGCTAGTAAAAATCAATCAACTCTAGATCACGCAAATTACATGCCACGTTTTAAGTCTCGCAAATAGTGGCAATGACATAAAGAACACACAAACGTATATCCTTTTTAAAAAAGTCCATTATAAAAGAAATAAGTAAACAAGAAGCCTGGACTTTTTATCTGTTGGAGTGAGAAACTCAAAAACAACCAAAAATTTACAAACTGTCTGTAATGATTTTCGGTAAAAACTTTGCAGTTTGTATAGGAGTTACCTCCCTTGCACTACACGGTAATCTGTAATTTTTATCAATAATTCACTTTGTCTTGTACCACTGTGCTGTTATGTTTTGGAAAGGAATTATATAGGCTCTGCCTGATGTCAAATCCCCTTGTCATGAATATTTATGTCATTAAAATTGTTGGAAATTGAAAAATCGAATTAACGGGGACCTAAGACCCTTAATAGCCATTTGACTAAAACTACCCAAGTACGGGTGTAGAAATAGTACACGACCTCAGTAGCAAGTATTGATACTGAGAACACGCGTGCAATACTGTATGTCGTCACGTAAAAATAACAACAAATTGTCAGGACTATATTGGGATGATTCCTAGTATGTTCCATCTACAGGCCATTTCCGGCTAGCTAATTAACATAACTTGGTCTGAAACATTCCAGGATTTTTACTGGGAAGTTTCAGATAAATCATATGGGTTAGATTTGAAGAGAAGTTTTTATTACATTTTTACCAGTGAAATATCAAAAATTATTCATTCTATAAAAGTGATATTTTTCACTAGTGAAAAATATCACTTTTGCTTTTTTTTACCAATCAAATTAATGATTAGAAAATACCAAAATAATTGACCAATCAGAAAGTCCGACATATACAATTATGCCAGCACCTGGACAGGGGAAACTACTTTTTTTGTTTACAAATTATCGCTGTAGGCCTAGTTAGCATACGGGGTAGGTTTTTCGTTGATAAAAAATGTAATGAACAGAATATCTAACAGTGTCTTCAGTAATACGAAATATATTTCACTCCTGTGGCTAATATTTTTATATTTTTCACTCGTGCTGCGCACTCGTGAAAAATATCAAAATATTAGCCCCACTCGTGAAATATATTTGGTATTACTGAAGACACTGTTAGATATCCTCTATGTCTTTGAAATGAAAGCCAAAGAGGCCATCTTGGATTTCGGACCAACCCGACAAACAACGTCCCTAGCATCACTGACGAGTCACAGAAGGACCAAATAGCTGTACGATGTCTCTAACATCATTGACTAGTCTAAGAAAGACCAAACAGCTGTCTGGTGTCCCTAGCATCACTGACGAGTCCAAGAGGGACTAAACAGCTGTATGGTGTCCCTAGCATCACTGACGAGTCAAATAAGCACCAAACAGCTGTATGGTGTCCCTAGCATCAATGACGAGTCCTAGAAGGACCAAACAGCTGTATGATGTCCCTAGCATCACTGACGAGTCACAGAAGGACCAAATAGCTGTACGATGTCTCAAGAATCATTGACGAGTCAAATAAGCACCAAACAGCTGTATGGTGTCCCTAGCATCAATGACGAGTCCTAGAAGGACCAAACAGCTGTATGATGTCCCTAGCATCACTGACGAGTCACAGAAGGACCAAATAGCTGTACGATGTCTCAAGAATCATTGACTAGTCCAAGAAAGACCAAACAGCTGTATGATGTCCCTAGCATCACTGACGAGTCCAAGAGGAACTAAACAGCTGTATGGTGTCTCTAGCATCACTGACGAGTCCAAGAAGGACCAAACAGCTGTATGGTGTCTCTAGCATCACTGACGAGTTAATGAAGGACCAAACAGACAATTATATCGTGTGATATATAAATCATTCTCCATGTTGCATCTTTCATCTTGGTGGTAATTACATGTATTTTATTTAAAACACAGGTGTGACAGTTATCTGCATTGTGATATCAGCATCAATATTAACAATAAATCAGCTCTATGTCAAATACTGTGTAGTTACCTTGTCTACAGTACAGTATTCCTAGCACCAATTACCATTCTACTTAGCAGCGTTTCCTTTGCGTTTCTGTTGATTACGCTAAAAACGCTATTTCACTGCGAAATTTATCCCCCTGCGTATAATATTGTGATGTTGCATTTAAAGAACAGGTACAAAAGAAAATTTCGCGGAAATAACCTCCTGGCATATATATGGTTTACCTATCGAAATCGCGAAATTAAACATCCGCAGGTATAACCACTTTTACAGTAATATAGAGTGTCAGACGGTTTTATATTATTATATTCACGATTGAAACAGTTTAGCGAATGCATCCATTTATGTAACACACACAAAAAAACATCATTAAGGAAATTAATTAAGATCCATAGTAACGGTTCTTGAAACGCATGGTGTGTCAAATTATAATCACTGATAAGCTACACAACTTGACCGAGTTTAAATGAATGAAATTAATCTAAGGACTGGTGAGACTAGGCACTACACAAAAACACGTGTTTTGTGACTTGGTTACCATGACCACCACAGTTTCTGCTAAAAATTCTGCATAACGAACACATACGGTCCTCAATCCCTATGAAGTTTCGAAATTTGTTCACAAGTGTAGGAGGCGTTGTCCGGATATTTTTTTTCTACGGACAGACAAGCTGATTTCAGCATACCTCCGTCTCCGCTTCATTGCGGGGGGTATAATAAACAAGATGTAAGGCCAAATAACGATAGAGATGTTTTATTATAGCCATATGTCATAATATATCTGCACAGCAGACAATGGGAAAATCAGAATAAACCAATAACAACAAAAGTATACTCCAGTTCACTAAATCAACACTCAAACCAACTTAACATTTCCACATCAAATAGGCACTTTCACACTAAATAGACACTTTCACTCCAAATCGATACTTACACGCCCTCAAAACAGACTTGATTGTGTCATGTTGATACCCAACACTGAAAGTCGTGTCATTGTATAGAGAATAGAGACAAGGATTCGTGACGGACAAAGACAGACATCACTGACAAAAACAGAACAACACATGCCATACGTCATAGCCTATCATCATATCATGCAACATGCAGACAGACAAATGGACGAACAAGCCGATAGAAATACATCGGATATAACAAATGAGAAAGAGCTTTAATCAAATGGCAAACGTTCTGACAGTCAAAATGATACAGGTACCGCTCTGAGGGTCAATAATAAGGTACATTGCGTAGGCTATCTTTGGTAGCATTGCATTCAGTCTCGAACCAAAACGGTGTTGGTTTCTTGGAGAAGTCGCTTACGTGAGGGTGCAATCTCCCTGGAAGGAAGGAAAGCAATATAATTTGTTTATTAATAAATTTTAATTTCCTTCTCTCTCTCACATTCTATCTATACATCTCTCTGAACCAATTGTTCTCAAATGAAAAAACAATATAGATGTTACAACGCTTACCACGAGATCGAGACTGTAGTCAAAATCATCGTCGAGTTCGATCTGGGGGAAGGACTTTCTGTCAGCTGTCATGCTGTTAAAACAAAAGTTAATAAGTAATAACCAATCACTAGATAATGAAAGAACCAAACGAACTTTGATGTGTATTTGACTTCACAACGTCAATAAAAAAAATATATTTGTCACCAAATGTCAACAAAAAGCATTGGTATGTTTAATGAAACAAATACATGCCTCGTGAACCTTGACCCTTACCAAAGAGGTTTGGTGTCTGGACCAAGGTCAGTTCCGTGTTCAGAACGGATGTTGATTTGGACACCAGAACTCGCCTTGGAAGAATGGAAGGAAAGAATGAACGAAAAAATAGAATAGAAAGAAAAAAAGGGAAAGAACATGCACATAAAACTGAAATAATAGGAGAGTGAACGAAAAAGTAGAATAGGAAGAAAAAATTAGTTTAATAAAGTTTAACGCTGTTATATCTTTAAAATCTGTATCGATGCGACTATTCCACAGAAATAAGATGCGGAATGCAGGGTAACGGCTTCCTATAAGGTATAAAAGTAAATTAGCAAAACAGAAACCAGCTCAAAACAAAGTAAACCAAACGTCCTATGTGTGTAACATTTTGTTGTTTTTTTTTGTTTTTTTAACGTCCTATTAAAAGTTAGGGTCATTTGGAGGTGGAGGAAAGCCGGAGTACCCGGAGAAAAATCACCGGCCAACGATTTCGAACTCGTAACCCAGAGGTGGAGGACTAGTGATAAAGTGTCGGGAAAAGATACCAAAATACCTTCTGGTTCATAATACCTTAAGCAGGAAAAAAGGATGTTTTGCTTTTTTGTATTTACTCGGCATTACTAAGGAAGACCTTCCTTCATTGTAATAACAATTGTTCTTTGGCTTTTTTTCCCTTAATTTTTGCGAAGTTTCGCGGTCATTGTTGTCTTTAAAAATCACTATTCAACTACATATGCAAATAATTAATACATATATAATGTGGTAATACTACAGCAAAAACCATCGTCATTGACCTGCCAATTTTTTTTAAATATATTTCGAATGAATAAAAATGTATTTGTGTCATATGTATATATACATTTCTGTAGGTATAGACACATGAATTGAGGTAAATATGCTTGTTCACGGAACAATAAAACATTATTTTAAAATGTCCTTCATCATGTGATCACAAAACCTCTGGTTTACTGTGTAACGGTGGGTCAAACCTGTCGTGGAATAAATAAACCAACACTAGATGTAGATGTATATCATATGAATTTATTTATACACTTAACCAACACGAGTAAATGTTAAAGAGAAAACAATACGACTTATTCTGTGGTTTTATGGTGAATTAATATTCTACACTTACATATTGCCTTATATGAATGTATACTGACCTTTAGTCGATGGTGTAAGGATTTGCCTATACATTTCCAGTCTCTCGCCAGACGTAGTCCTATCCAACAGACGCCCTCTGGTGTTCCAGTTACAACCAGGTATAGTCAGAATCATTTAAGCATTGATGTCATTTTTTTTTAGTTTAATCGGGGTATGAAGCTAAAAAATAATTGACATCAACGCTTATAATTAATTTTTGTAAATGATTTTCTAATTTAAAACATGTTTTATGTACAATTTTACTGGTTTTAAATGGGATTGTTTTTCTCAAATCAATACGCAACGTCAATTGTCGTATTGTGACGTCACATTTTTCGCGCCATTCTCGGAATTTCTTTCATAGAAGAATGAAAAGAATTTTTCGACCAATCACATTTGAGTATTTACCATGAAAACAAAGAAAATTAATTATTTTGTTATGGTGATGACCAATTGATGTGTACTCTGACGATGTTCGCTCGCTTTCGTCTCATCTTCATTCCACCAAATGCAATGTACACCAAATGTATATGTAGTAGGGTTAATTAGTGATACGATATACATATCTGAAGGCATCTTTATTCATTAGTGCTTTGATGATATAGTAAACTTTTTTTTTTATATATTCTATATTTGCTTTATTTCTAACATTATCATTATAACATGAATTTATATGGGAACAGGTGTATCATTTGTGATAAGTTGTCATACAGTGAGTAATCGAATACTGCGTATTTTATTTGGATGCATTTGCATACTCAACGCAGTTGCGCACTGAAGTCTGAGCAGTCATACGTAGGTGGACCATCTTACCTTAAATGAATCAAGAGGAAGAGGAAACCCGAAGACGGCCTTGTATTAGGGTATTCTAACCTTGTATTGGATTGTAACTATTCATTAAAGTGGTGTGTGGAAACAACCTACAAAGGAAAGGTAATGTTGTTATTTTAATATATTGATTCTGTGTTGTTGCTTGTCACTACTTGTGACTACAATAATAGTGAATAAATAGAAAATATCCAGGAACGGTGACGGTTTTCAAAATCAAAAAAAATAAATGTTAAAAACTGAGTTTTTGAATACAAACCTTAAATCTATAACATCTATAAAATTCTTATTTGCGAAAAAAAATGTTTGTTCATTGCAATGGATATTTCATCAAGTGACCGTAAAGTTGCATCATCGGGCTATTTGCAACTTTCGAGGGGTCTTTCCAGCATTCATATCATTTTTTTACATAGAGCGCATCGGAAGACCAACTTTTACAATGTCTAATTTTATTCTTTGTACCAAAAGACAACGAAAATCCTATTCTTAAAAAGTGGTCCTCCGATGCGCTGGTATCGAAAAATTGAAAAAAATGTAGTTGATAAAATATTTTAATTTCAGCATTAACTAGACTGACTCTAACTGATAAACTGCACACTCCCATAAATTCCCTTAGCTCATATGGTAGAACCATCGCTTAGCAACCCGAAGGTTCGGAGTTCGCATCACCAAGATGTATTTTATTCATATTTTGTTATGTTTCTAAGAATAATACCATTAAATTTTGTCTTGGTCGTATTTGAAAGACATTTTGAACATTAAATATACAGTGTATATTCAATATAAAGTATTTAGTATAAAGATAGAAATGTTGAGATAGAACATTTTCACTTGGATAAAAAAAGAGTGAAATCACAACCGATTAACTTCGTATCATTCAAAGTAAAATGTAAATGAACTGCAGCGTCGACAAGAGGCATACATGGATGAGTAGTGTAAAATTCCTATCAATATTAACTTTATTTTATATGATAATATTGATTGACTACATAATCCGTTCACAACAGACAGCGCGCCAATTGACCATGACGATCTATTTTGGTACTGTTGGGAATCACTGGGGTCACGTGATATTTTACCTGTATTTTTAGTCAAGACTATCGCTGTACGTGGCCTAGGTCAGGATAAGCGGAAAACGACCATACCTCTTTCTTGGTGGCAGTACCATTCAAAATAACGGAGTGACGGATCCCCTCGAAATAAGACACATGTAAGTGAAACACACAATATAGGACACAGAAGTAATGTCACGCTAGCCTCCGCCTTCGGCCCGCGCCAACCGAAGGGTTTATTGTTGTTTAATTAACTACTCCCAAAAATGTTACTCTTAAAGTTTCTTATCTTTTATATATCACGCGATATTATTTGTATTATCTGTGTCTTGCCTCGAAGATTTGACATTTTTCAATGCCCACACTGTTAGAATTATTTCTTTGTCCCATATATTGATATTTCAAGTGATTTGTATCCTGTAGACATACGTTTGAAATGATCCAGTGTTACCCGGATAATTATCGTTAATATCATTTCTTTGACCCACATATATAATTTATTCTCGAAGTGGCATACACCTAACTGATCATATAATACAGTCAAACCTGTCTATAAAGACCGCCCAAGGGGAGGCAGAAAGACGGTCACTATAGACAGGTTGCCTTTATAGACAGGTCAAAATTATCGCACCAAACAATTTACGTGAAACTGCCATAAATAACTTGTCATTACAAACCTAATCAGTAACATTTTGC
>NC_047018.1:42365407-42507899 GCF_902652985.1 Pecten maximus
AATATCCGAAATAATGAAAATGATCAAGTTCTGATATCAACATCATTCATCATTGCGATCCACAATAATGATGGTACATTTGTGGATGATCAAGATGATGATGATGATGATGATGATGATGATGATGTTGTAGATGTATCTGGATGATGATGATGATGATGATGATGATGAGGATGATGATGAGGATGATGATGATAGGATTATCATAATGTAGAAGATGCATATCTTGATGATGATGATGATGATGATGATGGAGATTGATGATGATATACTTCAATTATGATGCTGAAGATGATGATTATCATACATGGATGATGATGAAATCAGGTGATATTTTGATTTTATACATAATGTTGATGGTGTGTATGTGTGTGTGTGAGAGATCGTATGTATTTTTTGTTTATATGCAAAAAATGGTGAAAAATAAAAAATTACAAAAAAAAAAAAAAAGTTCTGATATCAAATCTATAACATGATTCCGATTATATCCAAAATAATCTTACGGGTTTGGAAGACGAGACTTTCAATTTGTATCGATTTCTTCCGACCTTATTTTTATTCATTGGGGTCACTTGGCGGAAGGATAATTACTACCTATACATGTAAACAGTTCCTAATCAAAGCATAAGTACAAACTGAATCCCTCCGCTCCGAACCTGTCTATGGGCTGTACTTTTAAAATTAAGGAGAATAAGAACGTAATCAACCTCGACAATTTCTCACATTTAGGAGCAGACTTCGATCGTCCTAGGAATTTTATTCCATCTGGTCCTAAATCATGGACTTACGTCACTAGTCGCGGACGCAGATAAACGATTTAGAGATCGGAATTTCCATTACAGAGGAACTTCCAGATTTCCCGTATGTAACGCTAATTCCGATATTGCCTCCCGGAGATTTTCAGGAAATTTCCCAGTAACTGTATTGATGTTCAATTACAAGAACAGATTCGTCTTTTATAGATAATTATTACTGACAGGTTGTACCTTCATTATTTACTTTGAAGCTACTATATTTAATCAAAGTCATTAACATCCAATTGCGAGTTACATTATATTTATAGGCCATTATATCCATTGATGATATATCTATGCTATTTCAAGGCAGTTATGAAAATAGAATAAAAGAACAAAAATCAACCAAACTAATAATACGATGAAAGAACAGATGCTAAGATTCTGTAAAACATGGACAGTTCGTCGTGTACATACGTTAAAGGATTTGAGTTGATTAGGAACCGCATTATGGCGGTCAGTTGGCACGGAGACAACAAATTCACTTTTAGTGACCAACGTTTCGACTTCTCGATCGGACGTAAAAAGACACGGCGGTGACTTGTCCGTCCATGTTGGTTTTCCCGTCACTCCGGTATTCTCTCTCAGAAAGACCCCTGGCGTGCTTCCATCCGTGTCAACAAAAGAGTGACATAAAGCGAGATAACTAGTTTCATAATTGTCGTAGATTTAATAACGTTTACAGTTGTGAAGAATCCATCACATCTTTACAACAAAAGAAAAAAATAGATTAGTGTCTGATTTATCTGGGGCGTCAACGAAAATCTGTATATAGAAGGTATCTAATTAACATGAAACCGCAAAAGGAAGTACCCACGAACATTTCATATTATGCTGTATTTCGCATTCTTATCAAATCCAAAAGATGTTTAAATTTCTATTTCTTACTGTAAATCACTTATATTTCGCGTTAGATTTATTTTCGCGTTAATACGCGAGGACCACTACGCGAATTCATATCCTTCGCGATTATTTGTACAACAATAACACCTCAGGATGGCGATCAAGCTGTCGGTTACCGATATAGACATCTTACAGATTTTATGACTCTAATAGCTCATCATTCGCGAACTAAAATGTATTTCTAGATAGGGTTCGCGAAATCATGTATTCACGAATATATCTAAAGAGGTAAGTCCGCGAAATAAAGTATGCGCGAAAACTTAGTGATTTACAGAAAACAAATATATATGAACATAATATGTACATTGATAATCTGATAACAGTTATATATGAAGAAAAGACACTATTTTACCGTTGGGACCAGTAGACATTGCATGTAATCCAAAGTTTCCATGTAATCTACCATAAAAAGTTAGAAATTGGAATCTATTTATTTTTCCGAAAAAGAAAAAAAAAAAAAAAAAAAAAAAGTAGTAACTCCTTGCACAATATCACTAACATACAGAATACAGATCAGTACCAACGGAACTTAAGTATTTCTTGGCTTTTTATTGGAATGTACCCTTAATGCTTGCTTTACATAGAACTTCTCCAATCCCACGAGCTTCTGGAAATAATGGACTCTGGTTAAACATTTGGGAAAATATGTTTAATATGAAGCATACCTTTCCATCGACTTACACAGAGTCTTCAATTAAAACAGATCGAAGGTGCCGTTTAAAAAGCGACTTGATTTACAGTTTTCTTCAAATAATTAAGTTCCCTTAATCGATGCTGGTGTGAAAATTCGTTACAATTTATGACACAAATCGATACATTATCTTGATGAGAATACCAGAAAAAATGAGGATATTTTGGAATGTGCAACAACTGAAAATGAACATTCGTCAATGGGTGGGAAATCACCCTCTCATCATGAGGAGTGGACTCATCTCCCGAAAAGATGCGGTTAATTACTCCTTGTCTTGGCTATTCAAATACCATTCAAATCCAAAATTCGCAATCTATGCGGGGAATAAAAACTCGATGAGTTTTTTCATTAGTTGCAAAGACTGCCCTCCAAAGGATAATGGTTTAATTGAACAGATGATCCAAAAATTGATTAAAATTACGAGAGAGTGCATCACCCACACTTCATTTGTACTCATTTTGATGGCATAATCGGTTTAGGTGAGAACGCTTGGCCAGTATTTATGAAACCGTACTTCATGCTCATATAATGACCCTGGCTGTAAATAGGACGTTAAACAAACCAAACCAAACAAATTGCTCATATAAACAATATGCTCATACCAAATACTTTTGGTGGTAAATCTGAGCTCCTAATTCATTTTTTTTTCAATGACTGAAATTATTTTTTAAATTGCTATTTCATGATTTCAGCAAGGTTAAAGAAAATTGGGTTTTGGATTCCATACTTGAGCACGAGAATGGTTTCATGAATACGGACCCTCATCCTCGATACTCCAGCGGTTACGTTCACTGCGCTAGTCACTGATATTATGCTGTACAGGAAATACCACAGCAGATATCACGTGTGCAACTTTTGTCGTCATTAGTACATGTCTCTAGTGAAATTCGGTATTGTAGTGCCTTTCCAATCTCAGTTCTTGTTCATATCAATTTTGTGCTGCTTTTTGCCATTAAGATTTTTATTTTATTTTACAATGCTTTTTTTTAGTTATACCAAAAATATATCATCAAAGAGGGATTTTGAATTAGCTTCCATCAATTTTCAGAAATGCCTATAGGCAGAGCCTCGCTGAAATGAGTTTTTGTGTAGTCGTGCCTTTTGTCGTACGGCACAAATAATTAACATTTTGTAGCAACTTATATCTATCCCTTACATGTGTCGACTGCTGACAAAAAAGAGACACTAAACCTCAGCGATATGAGAGATGAACATTGATGAAGACTATGGAACATGATATTGATCTCCATCAAAATGCACATGCTGGAGTTGTGTCTTATCCCCTATTTGACCGACATTAGTAGGGTGTGTGTCATCGATTAAACGGAAACGTTTACTCTCCCGGAACACTTGGTCCTAAATCCCTTGTACAAATGTATTTCTGCTATAATCTCCATACACAGCCTCTATTTTGGTCATATTTTGCCACTGTTTTATTGGGTTATGAGTTTGTATCTTTTTATAAGGCAAGAAATGACGAGATAGAAAATTGAAATGGACTACAGTTAGTGTGTCGATAAGCACGGCAAAATGTTAACCCCAAATTTGGAAACAAACTGCAATTCCATCGCGGAAATAATTTAAACTTATCACTAGTTTACTTTTCAATTTGTCTGAATGCATATATTTCCCTTGTGTACCGCGTCAGTTTCGGCGGATCACGCGTTTTGTTATTTGGTATAAATACAGCTGAAAGAAGAATTGTGGGATGTACAACTGAAATAATGTTTCACTTAACTTATATTATTTTCTGAAACAGATTTGTTTGTGTAACTGTTATTTAGAAAATGAGCTGAGGCAATATGAATGCATTTAAATTTTTAACTGATTTCAAATATGACTACATCTGACATGTGTCTGTCTGAGTGAATAAACACTATACGCTTTTCAATTTAGCATATATCCAGAAGTTCATTTTAACTTTCTCGAATTATACTGTACATGCATGTGATATACTTCCCCATTACAGCATTTTAATACACAATGTATAAGCAAAAAGGAATATTTTTTCACATACTGTAAACGTTCAAATTTTTGCGGTTGTCATATTTATTATGGCAATTCATCATTGTGCTTATCTGTTTAAATTTGGTTATGCGCCAATATTTGAGTGAGCCAAAAAAGCAAAGTAGTATAAAATCTTGGAGCACAACCTTCCAGATATATGTTGTTTTGTGATCTGCCCAATAGTTGATACGGATAACAAATCAAGTTTAACAAATGCCTAGAGCTTCACATGGCATTTTGTCTCTTGCTCTTAAAACATTTTTTCATGTAAAATTTTGATGAAATTTGAGATATCACTTTAAATATAACATTTTTTGTCAACATTTCACGAAAAAATTACTAATGACCTATTCCAGCGGAAATACTTTTATTGCGCTCCCCTTAACGTTAATGGTCGTGCTCGTCATCGAGACATCATTTTACAAATAATTATGTTGAAATGATATGGATGATTAATTAGGATATCCTACGGATACAATCGATATCAAATTAATAGCTTTGATTTCATTTGATCAATTTAGAAATGTAATTACTTTAAAATAACAGTACTCGTCGCCACTGGTCATTAAATGATAAATGAGCCTTCCACTTTTGAAACTAATAGAATATGACGTTCATGGTTGTTGACAGATGTTACGAAAAAATGCACTTTAAAGAAGCACAAATAACGTGATTATATTCAAAGATAACTGAAAGGAGCGGTGAAAAAAATATTCAGTGCCGCAAAATAAGTAATTGTTTGGACAATGTTCCTGATATAAATAAATATTCAAAAACTAGGAAACTTTTTTTCATTTGGAAAGACCGGAAGCCATAACTTTGACTTTACATAAACTGATTTCTGTTTATGTTTTATCATCTTCAGCCCTCGTGATATTTATAAATGAGATCAGATAACATTACTCTGACGTCACAACATATTTTTACGTGTCATCAAACATCCGTTGTTCTATCGGTGAAGCGGAAAGGGTGCGTTGAGTGTGGGACCGAAGAGAAGAAAAATAACCTTGTTTTGAAGTAACATTGTGATGTAGCAGATCAACCAGAAATTTAATTCGGAAGGAATAAGAATTTTATCCAGTCTTGTAGATTAATTGCGAAATAGGAATGAAGTTCTTAACACATTAGTATAGACTGGCCATATGATTCTAGAATATCATAATTATAAGTACGATTGCGCTTTATTTGGTCACAGGAAAATTTCAAAGTAGGGGAGATAATCTATTATTAGAATTTAGCATAGCAATTCTTAACAAAAAGGTCTAGCATACGTAAGGTAGCGATCATATTTTATCGTGTTCTGTTGGATATGTTTTGAAGCCTCTCTATGTTTTTAATTATAAATATAAAATTTTGTCCAATCAAACTCCGTTATCTGTCAAGTTACGTCTACAATACATAAGTTAAGTTTGTAATAAACATCTAAAAATGGAACGTGAATCAACCCTGCACGCGCCGAGTTACATCCCCGGATGATACACAGAAAAGCATGGCTTTGTTTGTCTTGATTTGAGAAGATTCACTACCAATTCATGATGGCTTTTTAAGTTAAACCTATCTTTGTTTTACTAACACACCCACGTTGACTCTGTAAGTCGTTTATGATGTTGTTATTTGAACAGAGCCATTTTTTTGCCTTCGCGGCAGCAACTAGTACGTCCATACTCACTACGATATACTTGTTGGATGAATTAACGATTCATTCCGTGCAAATATCTTCGTCGCCTATAGGAGATGAATTTAAATGTAATTTAGTGTTATTCCCATAATTCATCATTACATCTCACTGCTCGCTCATGTGCTTTTTTGCGACGGAATGAACGGAAATTAAATGTGATGTCCAAAGCTCATTAAAACTTGTGCGTTGCACCCAAAACGCACCCCACAAGGTCACAGACAAAATACTGCACCCCATATTTCAATGTTGTCTGTAGTCCGATCGACTTGTTTTTTTTTCGGTTCTAATTGCAATTATAAAGAAATACGGTATTGATTCGAATATAACATTATCATTAGGGTATATTGTCTATCATTCAACATGTCATAATTCATATGCATGCATTTGATTTCCGGAAAGCGTTGTGATACTTTGAATTAGACTGTATACAAAATTATGGCACTTCTTGTGAAATATTGGCAATGTTTATCAACTTCAAAACATCGCTGAACAACACTGATTTCTTGATAGGAGCTAAACATCAACATTAAATTCTTAACATAATACGCAATGTTACTGTGATATTCATATTGATATTTAACTGTAACGAAATTAGGAGTATACTGTGAACCGACCCCTATCGAGTCGGTCGGCATTGATGAAAGAGAGTGAGGGTTTTATTTATCCCGGAGAGATTTCTTGTTAAAACAGTTTCTAATTAGTAAATTAAAATTAAAAAAAAACCAGAAAAAAACCCAATATACGTTTGTTTTTTAAGGTATCGGTTACCATGGCAACACATTTCGATCGCCACTATTCTTCAAATTTGGTTTCTCGTCTCTTCCAGTTTTTTCCTTGTTCTGACGTTGTGATACTTAAACATTATGAGTGTGAATCTCTGGAATTTATGTTGTATTCATTATCGTGAAATTTTCCCTGAAATGAGAAAATGTCGCCCTATTTGACTTAATCAATTTCATCATGTTTTATTTTATAGCTATTCTTTGTTCTGTTTGTTTTGTAAATATTTACTTGCTGAATTTCAAATCATCATTGACGAAACGTATACGAAGGTGGGGTCATTGACTCTCGATTGAACAGCGAGTTATCATAAGTGACCTTCACCTTCACAGTACGCTACAGACATTACCAGAAATCCAATTGGAAAGGACATAGCTAAATAAATACACAAAGCATATACGAATATTTCATCTACAGACAAATCAATCAGTTTAATGGATAAAGATGATAACTGGTAAGACTATAATTAGATAGATATTCCGACCTTCTCCAATATCCTCCGCCAGATACATTACAAGGTCGTCATTTGTCAAGGTCGAATCACAGCTGATGTCCCTTATAAAGACTTCTGGCGCGGAAGAAATAAATTGTATTTCATGTACAACATTGTCACGTCATATTACTAGATAAATATCCCTCTGTGGGCTTGGTATCACGGTACAGACACATTTGTCGTCTGCTATAAAAATAATCACCCACATCCAGCCGAATTAACTATTGGCATGTATCCACCGAGCCCGGTAATGCTTTTGAAAATCATATTTGGCTGACAAAATATTTGATAGAGGAAACATTTCCTTTGGCCCTTTAAGGTCATTAGCTATTAAGCATTCACCAGGAATGATTATTGACAAAGGTGTCCATATTGTTGAAGATGAGTCCAAGGGAGTTTAGAATTGACAGCATTTCTTGGGAAAATTTTAGCTCCTCAATTATAGGAACGTCTTGCAATGTCGTCTACGTTTTGCCGAGGTAACGCCCATCTTATTTAGAAGCACATTAATTATAGACAGATATAAGCCGGAAAAGAATGATGAAAATTTTTCGAGATTTATCAAGATTGACAAATGACTTAGTGAGAAATAGGAGATGTAGCGATAAGTTTATACTACCTGAACACGTGTGACGACCATGACTCAAATGTCAAATACCATCGGCTGCAAATCATCCATACTCTTTTATTTGACGCAAAAATATCATAGTACGAATTAGAGAGATCAGTTCTGGGAAGTCAAAAGTCACAAAGTCATGCCCAAATAGAGAATCTATCAATTCAAATGGGTTACACGTATCTATAAAGCTTTCATTACGTGATAAGAGCCATCCACACACTGTATAAAACATATTTCCTGAAGAGAGACATGCTGTTATAAAAGGTCAATCATTTTTTAAGTTTATTACTTGCACGAGTTATATGATCCAAAGTTCACCATTCAATCCAATGAAATTACTTAAATACGTAGATGGGCTATTTTCGAACAACTAAAACAATGGGAAAACAACCAACAGCGCAAAAAACACAAGGCCATTTCTAAATCCGAAAATGGGAATAGAGCTCGAAATGAGGAGATACAAAACAAATGAAAACACATTTCTCCCATCATTAACAGATTTATCTCCTTTTAACCCGTTCATTTTTCCCCGTCGGCCCCTCGGGTGTGACTTTTTTGTCAACTCCGTAAGATATGACAGGTAACACGCCCCGGTAACAATACATGGCGTCATGGCAACAATACAATGACATCACTTCGACAATTTGATTTAGTCACGCCAACAGTGTGTTGCATTGCAATATTTTTTCAACGTTTGAGCATCTTGGTCCTGTTAAACAAGAATACCGTTATCGGTACTAAGCTCGTCTAACATGTTATATCACTATGCTTTACACTAGAATTAGGAGGCGAGTTCACTAACTGTAATCTATAGTGGAATGTACAGATGTATACCGGTATTGCAACACATATATTGCAATATTTTAAGGTAAAATATATATAGTTTTCATTAGGTTTTGCATTGTAGAAATCATCGAAATTTTTATAATTAAGAAAAATATTCGAAGTCGGATAGTAATAGTTAATCCTCACAGCAACCTACAAATTAAATTTTAGAACCCTAGTACAATTTCAAGGTGTTTTCTTAAGCTTTTCAACACCAAAAACGTAACATTTAGAAATATGCGTGGCAACATAAGCTCTCCTCTCTTCGAGAGGCAAGCTAATAAAATAGTATGACTGGAGAAAAATAATGATATCCTACCTTTTGCACGTGGCAGAATAATCTTGAATCCTCTTAATTGCCAATCAAGAGTATCAGCTTTCGGGTTGGAGATTTTTCTCTATTATATCCTCAATGTAGTGGACGGTGCTACTTATATTTTACTATAACGACTACGTAAGTGTTAAATGGTATCAGCAACTAATGAAACGAAATATTAAAGTTGGAATGCAATAAAGGGTAGATATCTATTTATGATTCCTATCACATGTAATATATCTCAGTAACAATAAAGAGTAGTTGGTACACCAGTATTTATTATTCATCCGTCAAAAAAATGCCGTTCGGTCATCAATGCACGTGGGTGTATCTATTTGATTGAACTTGAACTAAATAAAAACATCTTTCGATGCTGAATTCTAGATCATCCTTTTTGTAGCTAATCAATTACTTTATCCGATGTGTTTGATGTTCGTTGATATGTCTTGTTGTTTCATTTTAACCAGATATTAATGGTATTGAGAATAAGCATAGACTGTTAGATTTATTTGGTGGTCATATTTTATTTGGATTGTATACATTCTTGTTAATATGTGCCTCGATAACATAATTTTCGTGATCAGACAAGATGTTTGGGGCAAGTTTAATCAATATTCTTTAACTTAAGGGAACTCCTTAACTTAAAAAGATCCATAGGAAATCACAGCAGAATTTGAAGTAGGTTTCCCCATTAAGTTCTGAAATGCTTTTCTATGGAAAATTATCAATCAAGGAACTTCCTAAAGTTGAGGTACGTTGATGAAACCGGGGCCTGTTTTGATATATCAGCCAATCATTTAATGGAAAAGTCTGATTAGTAATTGCTAGGTTGTTGGTAAATGCTTTAGTTTTTATCGGATCATGCTTGATTGGTTTTAATGATTTTTAATGAGTTTACTTTTAATGACCAATTAATGGAATAGCCGAAAGAGTTGTGAGGGGACAGTGAATGAATACTAGATAACGCCGATCGCATTATAGTTAATCCAGATGAACTATTGCTGTGAAAATCAGATTAATGCATAGCAGGACATCCGGATTAGTGGTGGGTGGACTTAAAGATATTATATTGTATTTTGTAAGCATTGTTAATATACAAGTGCATATACAAAGTATATATTTTCATCAATTAACTAATCAAGTCAATGTTGATATTCAACGAGTATGCGAGTTCTTCATGTAATGGAGCGATATTTTATACTGAACAGATTGGTGGTACATGAATGGGAAAATGTATTTAATCCTTTCCATTCCAACTGCTTGATCTCAACGAAATGACGCTTTTTTTTTTATCTTCTCCAATTTCTCATGCAAATAAAATATTTCATTGAAAGCCTAACTGCAACAGACATGTCAAAGAAACTCCCCTGAGAATCATTTGGAGGATTTTGAATAAACACAAATGTCAAATGCTGAAAGTGCAACATTTTATCATCAAGCAAGGGGATTTTCTCTCCGTTTACAGTTTGAAATATGATATGGATATTGACTTGGTATGCCCAGTGATTTTGTCCATAAAGAGAAACTAATGCAATTTCCTGTTCTGTGATGAAATAGCTAAAGCGCAAAGCTTTGCAGAGTAGTCGTCATAATCAGTTTTGAGCGAGCTCACGAGAGAAATATAACTGAAAGTTGCAATTTCTGACTTGGTGTGATGTACAATGACTGTACATCCTTATAGAAATGATCGAGACCAATTCAAAATATTTCAACTCACATAATATTGACTGATGTGAATTTTATTTTGTTTTGATCAGATCATTCAAATATACATTAAGAAAATCACATAAGATGCTATCTATACATGGATTGACCGAAGCAACAAAGATACCAAATAACTATCAATCATTTTTTTCCCTTTTGCATACTTTAAAAGTCACAAATAGATAGTGGCTTGTGACGCCTACGTTTCTCGCTCATGTTTTAAAATTTGGTTTCTCTCAGTGATAAGGAAGAATCAGTTCAATCCGTTAGACATCCACTCACGTACACCAAGTTTCTGCCCTTTGTGTTCGCGATTGCGCTTATTCTAGGTCTTCGCAACAATGGAAATTTGAAGACTATATCCACTCATAACGTAGAACTCGAGACTCATCCCATCAAATGTCATAACCGAATCATGATAGAATAACAACCCATCCCGTCTCATATTATTAAGGCAATCGACTTACAATCGGCGCCCAGGGAGTAAAACAGAGAAAACAAGAGTTGGCGGGAGACAAACGATTAACGTCCCCGCTTATGAAAAAATGAAAGCGTGTCAATGTGTATTTCGCAGATGTCCCGTAAGCAGAAGAGAAAATCTGAAGCCGTGACCCTTTCCATTTTCACTTAAAAGAATATTTAGGAAAAAGACATGCTGAAAATGTATGATTAATGACATTCTATTGTGCATGCCAAATCGAGAGGTGATGAGGAAAATCAATCAGAAAAAACAAATTGAAGCAGACTTCCTTTAACTTTTCTGTGTGAGAGTTTGGACAGATTATATAAGTAACTTGATCTACTAACAACAAATCGCACAGCTTTCACTGTAGTTTCATAGTTTCAGACCAATTTGTTGCATATAATTGCAGTTCTGGGGAAAATATGACACATTTAAAGCATTGATATGTACTTTAAACACTGTATGGTATTTTAGATCTATAACACTCTCAAACTAATGAAATTCTTTTGTTTGCGTTGTTAGACGTGGTTTTCACTTTTAAAAAACTGTCACTGTCTCCTACCTCGACATTCTCAAATTGTCTATTTAACGCGGATTTGTTCTGTCTCTAGACTAATAGACATATCCACGTCTGTTGATGTTACAGGACACACATTCACGGCAGCTTCGGGTATTGTTGGCTTACTCTAGAGATTGTATATAAGCATAACATTGGTATTATACCAGGGGAAGCTAACAAGCCATTTTATAGAATGATTCAGGCCTAAACATGTGATCGTTTTGAGCTTTAAATGGAAATTGTAAAGCAAAAATGATCCCAGTCAATTACCCGACGGAGACAAAGATTTTGAAGAGAATATGCCGACGTCCCTCGAAGGGGGACTGAGTGTTTTGTTGGTCATTAGATTCTATATATCGTCTCCATACTTTACAGTTATAGGACTTCTCATGGTCATTGACAATCCTGAATAGCTTTTGTTGCCACATTATTCAAATGTTTGTTGTGACATTTTAGAGATGCAATGATCATTCAAGGTGTTTAAAAAGCAATATTATCTACCAAATACATAAAAAGGTGAATGCATTACCATAATACCATGATTGTAGCTAATTTTCTGCCTGTCGTTTCTACTTCAATAACCGCAGGATACATATCTATCTATTGGTTACTGACCTACCCATACTGAATTGACGCTGTCTCGAAAGTGCACATTTGTGAATCACGGATCCTCTTGAGTCATATTGTACAATATAAGTGGTTTTCCCTTTAAACGTGTGGAAGGAACCAACCCTTACTTTGTTATTTTTGGGGTGAATTCTTTGTTTTAACGCTGTGCCGAAGTTTGCATTTTGACGTCCATTTACAAAAAAACAAAAAAAAAAAAAAAAACCACTCTTATAAGGCTTTCTTATACATTTTGTATAGCCTATTTCATAGGTGATGCATTTCATAGACTACTCTTATCTATTTAACGTTGATCTTATGATCTTACAGATAGTGCTATTTGTGTTCAATGTAAGTCTGAGACAGCGACAATAATTCATACGCGATGGAAAAGTGAGAAAGTACAAGAATTTTTGCAAAATTTTTAGTTCCTTCTTGATGCATTGTTTATCCCATTTGGTTATAATAAGGAAACCTTCATTTTTGGTTTATTTAGTCAAAGTAGTATCAGTAGTAAGGTAGATAATACCATAATTTTGATTATAAAACATTATATCTACCAAGTGAGATGTTTACAAACATCATTGTCAATAGCTGCTCTCAAGAATGGTATCAAAGATACATATTATACTCAGATATATGTTGCGGTTGATAAAGGTGAATATTGAATGGAAAAAATGGGAAAATTTAATTAATGATTCTTAAACCTTATAATCAGTTTTTCCAAAATAAAACAACATAACTTTAAATTATTTTAAAAACTTATATTTTTAAATGCATACTTTGTTAACTCCCTTGAACTTTTTGGCACAACTTTAGAATCTTTATTTCCCAATCTCACCCCCTTCCCCTACTACCACCACTAATCTCATATATGTAATTGAAATTTAATTAACAGTAGGTCAATTTGACACAATCACAATCAATTCTGAAATTTATTATGAATGAATGAAAATGTGTGAGAGTTATATTGTTTATGTATGATATATTTGCATTGTTATAAACTTGAAATTTACAAAAAAAAAAAAAAAAAAATTACAAAAAAAAAATAGACTAGACAACGGACCATATTTTAATAAATGCTTAAAATGATATGTTTAACAGATAACCTCTTTGCGAATGGTTGGTTGATTTGCATGCCCGCACTTATTGGATTATCCAATACGGTACGGCAATACTCGATGATTAGCGTGGTCATTCATGACTTGATTTCAGTACATATAGTGACGTCGTCTATTTGTAATCAATGTGTGGTTGTTATATTTCTGAGTGTGCCCTGTTGCTATATAACTTCTTTCCGATTTTAATTTCCCTGAGATACTTTTGTTTTAAAATTTCAACTGTAACAGCACATTGCATGAAGCGGTTTACTGATGATGTATTAACTAAGCCCTCATTTTAGGAATGTGGTATTACCTGGACTGGACTTGACTTAGATTGGCAAGGTGAATGTTGTTGATGAGACATTATATGCTTACTCTTCCGGATCACCTGGTCCTATTCTCAATGTCCAGTTGCATGCGTATACATATACTTTTTTATCATATTTCATAGTCATTATATTGATTTTGAGATAGTTTTTTTTCGCATAGGGAAGAAATCAGTACCTTTCTCAGGATATAGAAAGGTATAGTTGGGGTGATCGATATATCAATGTAAAAAAGAAAACCATTTAAAATCTATACATTACACGGACTGAAAATTCCTTGATATGAAAAATATCATAAAGCACTATGGAAATTTGCCTTTCTGTTAGACCACAGGGCTTGTAATAATGCCACACAAGATAGTAAATCCAAAAATGTAATAAACTGCATCATACACCATTACTTTTGTCTAAAGCAATTGCTGCAAGTTGAATGCTGTTTCATATGTCCTTATCACTGTAATCACTCGACCGCAACAGTCACGTAAAACACTCATACTGCACTTGACAACTGATACGATGCAAACGTCTAGAGACCCATAATCCGGACATTTTGACAAACTGGCTCCGACTTTTATACTCCGCTTTATGGTTCCGGTTGAGAAATACTGCTATACTGCGTATTTTTGTTTTTTGTAAGAATCTCATCAAAATAACATCAATTTGTGAGAATGGAGCGCGGTGGACATTTTGGAGCAGGTTTTATAGTCAGGATGGTGATAGTGGTAGTTTTATTTAAGCCAGCTCGGCCGTTTCCCATGTATATCTCAGCGTGTAGTTATAAACTGGGTATTTTAGCCCCTTTCTTCCTGATATGATGCTTTAGATTGCAATGTCTAAGTTATTCATGCTTGCACGGGTAACTACAAAACCATGTGCCTGTTGCCGGTTTTACTAATGTCCCCCAATAGGCTCTAAGAAAGTGGTATCAGATTTAAGGGGGAATCTTAGTTAAGAGAACATTCCTTAAAATTCATAAGCCCTATGTAAGATCCTTATGAATTTCATAAAGCTAAGGAATATTGACGAAACTGAAAGGTCGGTTTAATTTGATTCGAGAAAAAATAATTCAATATTCCTCATTCCATATATTTTCATATGCGTTTTTGTGATCTATTATCGATAAAATATCTCCTTCAATTTTTATATCGTTAGAGATCAAAAATGCACTTCATTTGTTAATTCTTTGTGTATTACTTTTGTAAGGATTCCAAATGTATTCCTCTTCAAAATGTTTAATCTGAGGAAGCTAAAGGTAATTTGATCAGTATTCCAAATTTTCATGTTGTGTCATCGAGCCACTGCACTAGAGTGTGCATCCAACTCCTCGGAACAGTATGATAGAATCAATACAGTTCACTTTCTGCTGGTTTGATTTAATCTGTTTTTTCATATTGCCGAAGTGAATCAGAGTAACTCATTAAAACTCATTGATATGAAAGGGTGATGGCGTCTAGTTATTTCCAGCTCTTAAAATAGGTTCTGGAAATAATGTTTGCTCGTTAGCAATGAAGAAACGTCGATTTACACCGTCACAGAGGAAGCAACTCCGTGCCCGATTTGAAAATTAAAAGCCAGTCGAGATTGATGGAAAATAAAATACCACCAAGAGTCAATGGGACACACTTATCATGTCCTTTAATAGTACATTGGTTTATAAAGACCACTGAAAATGATTATGGTGTTCATCATGATCAATTTCGTACGTTTTGTATTTTTACTTTACCGACTCTGATCGTCACTATGACGGATATGGCAGTGCGTCGGTTTAGTTCAGTGGCGGCAATGATATTAATATATGTCGCCGTTCTGTCTTTTGGACGTAAAATAACCTTAATTTTACCTCGATTTGCCTGGTGGATATCGTCGATAAAGCAGATGACGCTTTATCTTCCGGAACACTCGTGCTATTCGCCTGATACTTAAATCTTTATTTCGTTCATGGTTCCATTCGTTTTATATTGAATTTTAATTATGTATATGTATTCTCGCTTATCCTTCTTGGTAAAAGCAGTAATAACATAATAAATATGGAAGATACGTCTTTATTTTACTTATCATGAACGTGCACAGTCAAATTCCTTATCTCGATCTTTGATAACTCTAAGACCCTGTTTACCTAGAAACAAAATTTCAGTAAAATTCGTTATAGAACATACTCGGTTCCTCAAATATATAAGGAAATGGCGAATGGTTTACATGACCTACATGAAACTGACTTCGAGAAGAAATTCGACTGTATTTATATGCATTGGTTTTGCAGTGATTGATTTCCTACAATGAAGAAGCATGCCTACATCTGACTAAGATGGCAGTTGTTAAATAAAATCACAAATATTTGTCAGTGAAAATATGTCTGAATCATTTCGTTTAGCGACTAAGGTTAATCAATTAAATGACAATGTTAGTGACGTTACAGATGAACTTGTGTCACAAACATTGTACATGTTTGTCGGAAGAGTTTGACAGGTGGACGTCATAAGACGACATAATTATCGCGAAACGACTCTTAAATGATAAAAAAGAGTCAATAAATGAAAATCTTTTAACAGTTAGGCCATTCGTGTGCGACCAAATCTTCTGAACAAATGTCAAAAGACATGATTACACAAGAAGATGGATTCATAAATAGAAGCAAGTGTTGTTTTGAACGAACTTACTTACATTGCATTGGCCTTAGGAAGAGGTGACCCGAATACCGTATGTCGGGACATAATTGTTATGAGATTTCTTGACCGGTTTATTAGCGGTATTATCACCAAATTATTTGCTATAAGCTGTTACGTGATAGTGAACGTGTTTTACTTAAAATGATATCAGAAAATGATTTCAGGGTAACGTTTGACCAATCAGAGATTTGAAAACAAACGTCAGCTAAAGCAACCGGCCAGTAGAATTGATACAGACAGTCAAAGCTGTTTTTCGTGCAATAGATTGAATTGCTAAATAGATAGCGAGGTTTCCTGGGTATTTTCCGATGAAACATTTGAACTTGTTTGGCATTTATATAGATTTACAGAACTCAACAGGGATCCAAAACGCAGAAACGTATCTCAAATCTAAAGACAGTCAGAGTGTGATTTAATTCGTCAATATTTGTCAAAAGACTGCCGACAGAAGAAAATCAACACATTGTCTTGCAAATAACATGAAACCGATCTACAATATCTGCATCTACATAGAGGACGACATGGTGTCTAAAACACAACAGGGCAGATCGATAATCTAATCCCATATTTGTATTTTGGACAGATTTACCAGTATGAAACTTGTATGTTCTTTTGATATATCTCCGCACTTCATCAACACTCAACATCAACGCGTATAAGATAGAACATTACCACTGACCTAGCGCGGATGCAGACGCATAAAACACGCATGTCATCAGATATAGATAGGCATGGGCGAATCTTCACAAATCTGTTGGAAATGTTTCTTGAGCAATCACGTTATATAGATTGTCTGTCAAAGTGATGATATTCAATAGTTTGAAGTTATAAGCTGCTTCGCAAGGTCTCTTGTGTTCACATCTTAATCGTGTGAAGTGTTTATAACCAAACCTACTTGGAGTAGTGCTTAAGAGGTGATGTATTCCCTCTGTCATATTACTGCAGCGATTAAAATCAACCAGCAACTCGTATAGAATCGACTTACCAATATCAAAGGGTCCATAATCTTTAGTAATTCAGTACACTAGTATATGAATGTCCCATTTGTGAAACTGTGGAAAATTGTCCCCTTTGAGGCCTGCGCTTTTGATGAAGATCTTTTATTATACATGTTGATTGTCTTCTGAGAAAAAAAAGTCAACGACAAAATCTGAAAGTGGTAATCTTCGCATGATTACTCTTTTTGGATTTATTTTAATGTCGAAACTCCGTAGTTTTATTTCCGAGCAAAAACAATGATGAAAGCCGAATTTTTTTACAAACAAAATAAAACTCCATTAACCGAAGCCGATGTAGCGACGATCGCATAAATTTACTATGAATACTACTGTTTAATGTTTTGTTGAAATGCATAACACCACAAAAGATTTAACGATACATTTATTGTCTGTATGAAGCATTGCTCAGACCAGTATCATTGTTCTGCCCTAAAAGAGATAAGATTTCGTGTGATTTGCGACTGAAGACTAAACTTGATATTGTTCTCGTATATAAATTGGGTTTTCCTCGCGAAGAGAGCCTATTTAGGCCAGACATCTGTATAATAATTCTATAAAGAATACTGGCACCCGCATGGTTGATTATTTACACCCGAAAGGTATACTGAAAAATTACATGGACTGATCTCACTGTCCAGGTAATCCTAGAGTTAATGTCTTTGCCATAAGATATAGTTTGGTAACGCTTGTGTGTTAGTCCCATATAAGTCTAGACATTATATCTAGAATCTACAAAGAATGTCGGATAGACCAGAATGGTCGCTCGTTAGTTCGGAAAGGTGATCACTTGTCCCTTGTGTTCGTCCATATGTACAGAGGTCAGCCTTTGTCTTGACACTTCTTTATCTATGGTATGCAATGTGTGTGCAAGGTATAGCGTTGCCTAATAGTTAATCGTTAGTCTTTAGAAATGGTGTACTTTGGTTATTCAATAGTCCCATGAGAAAGTATACATATTTCCAACATTATACCAGTAAACTAGATAAGGGATTGTGTTAAGCAGTTTGTATGCACATTTTTATTACTTTTAAAAACTACCATTCTTTTCACCGAATACGTTCCTTTGAAATAAAATTCCACAATAGCAAAGGAGGTGGTGCATAGGAGGGCTAAATCGGCCCACGGCGATTTTTTTCCCGGAAACATATTTTTGTCAAAAGCATAATATCCCCGATTATGTGGGAGGAATTAATTTCCATTCCTCAATGTATATATTCTTTTTCTGGTGATTTCATTATTTCCCCATCAAACTGCATAAGAAGCTAATGTTTTGACCACTAATTATTATAGAACACATTTTTATTTCCTATTTGTGAAACAAATTCACCCCATTGGTTTAAGGTTTAATTTTGTATATGAATCATCACGCTCCGTGACACTAAAATTAAATTTCAGCCTAATTTGATGTCTTCTTTGTGAAAATCATTGTTTTTAACTTTTAAAGTCTAATACCACAAAGTTATTAATGGAGTACTATCAAAATTTCCGGTTAGAAATAATCTATGGATATTCATAAACATTTAATGAAACAAATTTATTTTGTGAATTACTGGATATGCCAAGATTTTATTATGTTAAATGCATACACCCCAAATTTTGGACAACATATCAAAGTACCGAAAGTACTGAAAAATAGAGGCAAATGCTACAAAAGGTACATCAAAACGTTCGATTAAACATTATTTTATGACCAACGTTTTACTGATCATGTTGTGGGTTTATCTAATTATGATTGTAACCACACCATGTAGCTTCGTGCAGTCTATTATGAAATTTACATGATCATTGACATACAATTCCGTTGTTGTAATGGCTTTTTGTTCTGATTGCTAGTTCCTAAATAAAAAAGCACACTTGCCGTATGCGCACACATACCAACCGTTCTTTGACCAGCAGGACAAGTACAATAATAACCAGAAAGGGGTTTCTCTTTATCTAGACTAGAATATTGAATATTGAATCCAAAGATTATATTTGCTTATTGCAGTATGTACATGTACATGTATGTAACACAATGTATATGTTATTGTTATAGAATAATCCAACAAAAATAACAACGCAATCAGACTTTACTGCTTGTGTCAGACAGGGTGCTCCTTTTTAACCCTTGGTTTTTTAATACAATTTACTTCATGACCTTTCTTTGTATGCAAAAATTCTGTTGTTATCCAGTAATTTTTGATGATTTGTTTTGGTTGTGTATTGAGATTAATATGCAAACATGTTTTTTAAAAGCAAAATTTGATAGTACTCCAACGATTATTACATTTTATCTACTTAACAAATAAAAGAAAATTTCAAGAAGGTAAATTTTTACTGATAATTTTGTTAAAAAAGCTGTAATTACACTTTCTATTATACAAATTCATACTAAACACACATGTTTTTATAAAATATAACATCACATGAGACTATCAATGCAATATGAAATTTCTCAAGTACTTTTGTACGAGAAATATATTGAATTTAAAAGGGAGGGTACACATTTTTTACAAAAATCATGTTAGGTGGCGCTGCGTATACATCATTTGCCAATTTTCGCTTTAGTGTCTAAAATGACATGTATTTGGTGAAAGTCTATCATAATATCATGCATAAAATAAAATTCGGCCGTGGGCCGCCATGCACCACCTCCTTTCTGAATTCCTTTTGGGAACATACATTCGATAATGATATCATTATTGCATAACCGTTGTATTGATCATAGCATACTGTCATTTTAACCTGCTGCGGTTTTAACATCTATATTCGCATTCTGTGTTGCATTTGTCTATTTGTCGTTAGTAAACCTAATTGTAGTCATGAGACTGTATACAAATTTGTTTCAAGAAATGTAGTTGTCGCAAAATTATTACAAGCGCCATTCTAAATAGGAAAACATCAATAGTTTGTAAGTAACATTACCGAAATAAATTATGGACACCATTGGATACATCTTACAAGTAACTGCTGTCTTTGGTGGAAGATCTGTGCTTCTGCTGTAGAAGTGAAATTGGCAATTTATCCGTCATCGTCATTTTCATTGTTAATTTCATTGCTGTTGTCGAACTTATTATGACATAATCATGTGAAACAGGAAAGAGAGTAGTGTGCCTCCATCGCGGATCGAACCAGCGACCCGCGGCCTACTGGCCCGCCGCTCTACCGACTGAGCTAAAGGGAAATCTCCCCTAGCGCGATGCAAGAATGCGACCATATCACTATGTACAATTAAAACCTGTCACATGATATAAAGGCCGTTTTAAAGACACGGAAACATATAAATCATTAATAACGTCAATTAATGGTAACAGCTTGACAAAATTATGTGAATTATTTATAAATACGGTACAGATGACATCGCATTAGCTTCCACGACATCTGATTGTTTCATTAACGATTGCGTGCGTGCGTGTGTGCGTGTGTGCGTGCGAAGTCACTGAATCATTCGTTCACTGACGACAATCATCACACGCATGCATGTTATTACACCTATTGGCTGAATCTGAAGCCTAAGTTTGGCGATAAACGCTAAGCATCATGGGGCCACACATGGCGCTGGAAACATTCTTCTAGCGTCTAGTTTTCTACTATTTATAATTATGTGTTTTGATTTTTGCTATTGTGTTAACACATCCATAATCTCTTATGTGAAGGCTTTTTTGTGTCGTTGTCGTCATGGTATTGTTTAAGGATAAATTGATGCACACGTCTTATACATATTCTTTGAATTTTGAAAATAAAAATGAATTATTTAAATGCAAATCCTGTGGATAGCTAAAAGACATAATCGAAATTAAGGACATCAATTCATTGAGAATGCATTGGTTCATGTTGTAGGCTGTCATTTTATCTATAAAACATGCATGCTAAAACAACTTCAGAAATATTATGTACTATTTGAATATTGCAGTTGATGACTGCGTTCTAGCGTAATTCAATTTTTCTTAAATTATGCTTGACAAAGTCATCAATATCTCATAATTCTTGGCGAGTTGTATTAGGAGCGGAATATATATTTTATCATCAAACAGTGAAAACAGCATTTCATAAAAATCTAACGTCTGACGTCACAATACATGTGACACCAAGATGATGTCACTAGTGAAACAATGGGAACATTCAACCAATCATAACTTGATAGCATCTCTCATTTATGTGGGTGATATGGCCCCTCTTGATAACAGGGTAGTATGTAATAACATATCAAATGTGCATCTGAATTCATTCATAAAGAACAGCTGTGAATGATTTGTGACATTCTGTAGGACTCTTTCGATTTTATTAATTTGAGTTGGCTAATATATATGCTCGTGTAAGCTTATTAGACAATTAGATAAGTTGGCGACACCTTCGTGTTACTGATAATCTAGAGGATCATAATTGTTCACCGCTATTTCAAAGGATTGCACAAAAGACACACATGATATTAGCAACTTTCTTAATTAATTGAGATTTAGATACAGCATAGCCGAAATGAGTAAGACTGCACCATACAGCTGCTTCGTCCTACTAGGACTCGTTAGTGATGTTCAGAATATCAAGTATTGCTGCTAGGGGGCAATAAACCAACATTACATGTACCTTAAAAAGGAAATTATAACTTATGGAATAAGAAAACGGTGTAACGAAGCAGGTAAGTCCGTATACGATAACATAGAATAAAAATATACAGTAGTGGCAACGTTCACCATACACCATACTAAGATTCGAAACAATAAATGATGAAAGAAAATAAATCAAGGAGACGCCAAAACGAAGGGAAAGACAATTTAATCCAAATAAGTAGCCAGACGTTCGAAAAGGATGAGCGCTCCCTGTACTGAATGTGACACACTTAAAGGGAAGAAATTATGTTATTCCATGACTTCAGACCCGTATTTTATCAATGTCTGCTCTGAAAGCTCAATGTTTTGAATAAAAAGGAAGTCATTGAGAGGACATCTCTAAATTGCAAATCTACTCAGACACAAAATTGATTACAAGTGAACTGCAAAGATAAAGATAAATTTGAAGCACCATCATGACAGGACGAGAAATACGTGTCATTCAAACAGAAACCTTTCACAGAATGCTCAATATAACATCCATCAGCCTCTCAGTAAAACGTTAAACATGCTTCGTTGCCTAATGACATGCTGAAACCATTTCTGGATCTAGTTATTCAGAAACGTGATCATGATGTATCCCAACTCTATCGTAAAGAATTGAATTGCAATGAAGCCTTCCACCAGCAGATTGAGTCACAGGGAGTGTTGATTTCACATCGCAGCCATTCTTCCAAATTGTCATGTAAAATTTAGATTTAGCTCTGTTTGAGAAATTTATTGAATTAATTAATTTTTTTAAACGTGGTATTATGCATCATTCATTATTTTATTTTGGATTTTTGTCATATTTTCGTTGGATTTTATTTACGCAACCAGAAATATCTGATAATAACGAGCTGCAAAATAAAAATTCTATTTTATCGGCATTTTTATCAATATTTTAATTATGAAACTTAATAGCTCGAGGAGCTTTTTTGATATGAATCTCTGTATTGACAAATTTAGATACATGTTCAAACACGTATGTCCAAATAATTTTCCTTTGACCGAAATTTTAATTAAAAGTCAATAATAATAATAAGAAGAAGAAAAGAGGAGAGATTTGGTATGAAATCTCCAAACCTGTCTAGTCTTGCGTTGAAACGTCTGCCTACAAAATCATATATGGCGTTACTGGTAATGATGAGTCATCCAAAACTTGAGCCTACATGGGATGTGTAACACTAATTATTTAAGTGAAGGACACTGGGTTTAATATCACTAATGATATCAAGCTAAAATGACTTCAAACTTTCAATGAATGCCAATTTGTTCCTAAAACAAGAGATCCCAGAGGGATCTTGGCGCCCACCATTGAATGATCTTCATAGGTTCCATGTCAGATTGATCTTTTCTCTACTTTTCCCTTCATTTTACTAATTTGTGCAAATTGAGACATCCCTCCAGTACTTTTCAAACAAGGGAATCCTAGCTATATAAGAAATTTGAGATTTAACGATAATGGCTGTTTGTTTGCCAGGTTGTTTTCAGGACAGACTGGTCCAAAAATGCAATACAAGGGACCAAGGGGAACCTACTTATGAAATTTGTGAAAGATCCATTCAGTACTTTGAGAAATAGAGATAACAAACTTCAATTGTCAAAATCCAAGATGGCGGTCTGTCGGCCATATTGTTTTCCAATTGATCTCAAAATGCAATAAGCATAACGAGGCACTAAGGGGAACCTCCATATGAAATTTGAGAAAGATCCCTTCAGTACTTTCTCAGAAATAGCGATAACAAACTTCAATTGTCAAAATCCAAGATGGCTGGCTGTCGGCCATGTTATTTTCAGATTGGTCTCAAAATGCAATATGCATAACTAGGCACCAAGGGAAACTTACATATGAAATTTGAGAAAGATCCCTTCAGTACTTTCTCAGAAATAGTGATAACAAACTTCAATTGTCAAAATCCAAGATGGCTGCCTGTCGGCCATGTTGTTTTTGGATTGGTCTCAAAACACAATATGCATAACTAGGCACCAAGTGGAACCTTCATATGAAATTTGAGAAAGATCCCTTCAGCGCTTTCTCAGAAATAGTGATAACAAACTTCAATTGTCAAAATCCAAGATGGCTGCCTGTCGGCCATGTTGTTTTCAGATTGGTCTCAAAACGCAATATGCATAACTAGGCACCAAGGGAAACCTACATATGAAATTTCAGAAAGATCCATTCAGTACATTCTCAGAAATTGTGATAACAAACTTCAATTGTCAAAATCCAAGATGGCTGCCTGTCGGCCATGTTGTTTTCCAATTGGTCTCAAATCGCAATATGCATAACTAGGCACCAAGGGGAACCTACATATGAAATTTGAGAAAGATCCCTTAAGTACTTTGTCAGAAATAGCGATAACAAACTTCAATTGTCAAAATCCAAGATGGCTGCCTGTCGGCCATGTTGTTTTCCGATTGGTCTCAAAACGCAATAAGTATAACTATGCACCAAGGGGAACCTTCATATGAAATTTGAGAAAGATCCCTTCAGTACTTTCTCAGAAATAGCGATAACAATCTTCAATTGTCAAAATCCAAGATGGCTGCCTGTCGGCCATGTTGTTTTCTGATTGGTCTCAAATCGCAATATGCATAACTAGGCACCAAGGGGAACCTTCATATGAAATTTGAGAAAGATCCCTTCAGCACTTTCTCAGAAATAGTGATAACAAACTTCAATTGTCAAAATCCAAGATGGCTGCCTGTCGGCCATGTTGTTTTCAGATTGGTCTCAAAACGCAATATGCATAACTAGGCACCAAGGGGAACCTTCATATGAAATTTGAGAAAGATCCCTTCAGTACTTTCTCAGAAATAGCGATAACAAACTTCAATTGTCAAAATCCAAGATGGCTGCCTGTCGGCCATGTTGTTTTCAGATTGGTCTCAAAACGCAATATGCATAACTAGGCACCAAGGGGAACCTTCATATGAAATTTGAGAAAGATCCCTTCAGTACTTTCTCAGAAATAGCGATAACAAACTTCAATTGTGAAAATCCAAGATGGCTGCCTGTCGGCCATGTTGTTTTCAGATTGGTCTCAAAACGCAATATGCATAACTAGGCACCAAGGGGAACCTACATATGAAATTTGAGAAAGATCCCTTCAGTACTTTCTGAGAAATAGCGATAACAAGAATTGTTTACGGACGGAGGGACGGACGGATGGAGGGACGGACGGACGGAGGGACGGACGGACGACGGACCACGGACGCAGGGCGATTTGAATAGCCCACCATCTGATGATGGTGGGCTAAAAATACAGAATGTTCACATCTGGAGACGATGACACAGAATAAGAAACACGTGGTGTCACATAATAGGCATTATGATTACTGATTTATTTTTATATTTCCGAGTCATAATTTCAGAAACAAACAATGTTCACGCAGGTCGTCCAGCAGCGAGGGAAAATATTCAAGGTAACATTATATATCATTAATGATCTCTAAAGGTCGTCGTGGAATATTCCAAAGAGTTGTTTCTGGTCGTGAAGAATCACAGGACACAAAGTAAATAAGAACACGTAAACACCTTAATATATATGATTGTTGAACGAAATAAAAGAAATTCCATAAGACACAGAAACGTTTGATATATTTTATTTCTGTTTAAATATCTAGTCATTCCGTTTGTCAAGGTACCCTTCTGACCATTTATCTTGTCATACTATAATAACCATCACGTGATAATTTCAATCAGTGTATTTCGTCAGAATTTTCGTCCTCACCTATTACTTGTCAACACAGTAAGCATTTCTCGAAATTAACATTATAGAGAATTTTATGAAATTTGCTATTTTTATCTATATATTCAAACTAACGTTAAAAACAGTGAAAAATGACCAAAGGATAATGTAAAGCAGAATTTTCTTTTGATTGATTAGTTTAAGTCTGACAAATATATAGATTTTTTTTTTCAAAATGAGCATTGTTTTATTTCATTTGTTTCATAGCAACACGAGGCGGACGCTTTTAACATCAAAATAATGAGTTTTAATATCCATTTCATATGTATACCTTGCACACTTGCACACACAGCGGTCATGTTATTTCGTCAAAATCAGGAAAAGCTCAACGATTGTACATTGCGCGTAAACATTGATTTTAAGCTTCCTGATTAAACATATCACAGCCCAATAACAAATTAACATTAATATCAGTCAATCAACGTCTGAGGCACCAGGAAGCCAGTCCAATCACTTTCAACCATTTTCTTCAAACGTCAATCAGCAACTACGAATCGTTGCCCCGCCTTTTCAAGTCCCCCACGTAACAGAAACATTCTGAAGAACCCAATTAAAGGATTGCTGTAACTCGCTACATACTCACGGAATACTAATTTTGCGTTAATTCAGGGAATTATCTTTTCAAACACGCGTTGCATTTGCGTTTGGTTATAATATGGAAGTTTTCTTATTCTTGCAATAAGCCACCTTGATACAGTAGCGTGAGGCAGCGTTTTATGGTAATCTTTATTTTACGATACTTTTGATATACTGTGACAATATTTAGCATCAATTTCCTAAGTACCGAGTACAATCATTCTCCTTAATACTCCGTCAGACTTGTTTTCCACGCACAGTTCCTCTATATGAATATTTGTTACCGTTACAAATTGACGTCATCATAGTCTTTTCAGTTGAATGATTTGAAGTAACAGATACCTGCAAGAGAAATTGAATAACTTTTAATAAAAATAAAGTCACGTGACATAACCGATGACGTAAACGTTTTGGTAATAGTCTTTGATGCAAAATGGAGAATTCTGGCAAAGGTAAATTGGGATAATACTTTACATTTGTAACAGTTTTTGGTTGTATAAAGATCCATAAAGATAAAAAAAAGACAAACCAATTACAATGTTTTTTAATATTCACTTTCTTTAATGGAGCTCTATCATCAGAGAAATTACTACGCAGCACATCTGGCCAATCAAAAATAAAGTTACAAAATGACGTAATTTTCATATTGCAGGATCATAGCATAATTTTCGGCCTTAGCCAATAGAAATGCTTGTTTCAAGCAGAATCAAATCATGCAGTGTTGACGAGGTGGACTTATAACTCTTACCTGTCGACTGTTACGTAACTGTTGACATTGGCAGCGAATGAGACGCCATACGAAGTCATGGAAACCTCTATGCATGAAGAAATACAACATTGGATTCTGTGCACTGTGTGCATGCGCAAGCAGCAAGGCATAAGGATAGAGACTCATGGGAATGGATGAATCACTTGAAAAGAGAATGCACAGATTGATAATGAAATAAGGCAGCCAGCACACAGCAAACAGAATCGAGATAACAATCATCATCCGGGCCAGTTTCCGTCGACCTCCCATGATCCTTGCTTCATTATTCACCATCGAGTTTGCGCGTTGTAACGTGTTATCCTGTTTCCATAGGCTAAAACCAATCACAGTGTATAATCCGACAACGAGGAAACCTGGGATTATGTAAACAATAAAAAAGAGAAATAACTCGTATCCATGTTTGGCTCGCTGTGACGGCCATGTTTCTACACAATACGATAGCTCCATGAACATTACGTTGTGTTTTTCCAATTTTTTGTACATGGCAAGTGGACACATGGTGATGATAGCCACAACCCACGTGACTAGAATAACTTGTTTCACGCGCCGAGGATCGCATAGTGTGCGCATGCGCATCGGATGTCTGATGGCAAGATATCTTTCTACACTCATGCAGACAATGGTCAAGACACTGGCTTCCACATACATACCTGAAAGAAAAAAACAAATATTTTGAAAAATATATAAACAAATGTGTTTTTGACATGGCACTAATATAGCTATAGCTATAAAAGGTCGTATTTCCGGAAAGCATGACAGGGAAATAATTACGCTGGTATTAATATTTTCCCAAATTTCACTTTAGTGTTTAAATAACTTCTCCTACATGTTAAGCATTTTTTCAAGCAATCATCTTTGGGATTCATATTGGCGAAATGTTAAATCCGTAAATAGGTCTCCTGGTGATTGATCTTTTACAAAATAATGCTATCGACGAAAAATACACACTGTAACGTTATCAGAGAATACCAAAGTCTAAGAGGATGACCTTGACTTAATGCCAAGTATGAGGACATCCGCTTCGATTAATGTCTACATACGATCACCAATGTTAGGTTTATCTTTTATATGGTGTATATGTTCCGCTTTGATCTCGGTTATACCATCACTGTAGGAGGATACCAGTCCCTGGATAATATCACGGAATCTACAAGAGATCTTAGTGTACAAAAAATATTCACAAGAAACATGGCACCTCTACCCATGCACAAATGGACATTTCTTTGAGAACTGTACTATTTTCTTCATTTCTCTTTTTCTTTACTTTGTCCTACCGTGGTCTCCTTCTAACACCTACTATGACAATTCTAACACCTACCGTGGCCTCCTTCCTAATACCTACCGTGGCCCCTTCCTTACACCTAACATGACCTTTCTAACACCTACCATGGCCGCCTTCCTAATACCTAACGTGGCCCCTTCCTTACACCTAACATGACCATTCTAACACCTACCATGGCCGCCTTCTATCACCTATATTGACCTCCTTTCTAACACCTACCATAACCTCCCTATTAACACCTAACGTAGCCTCCTTTCTAACACCTACCATGGCCTCCTTCCTAACACCTACCATGGCCTCCTTCCTAACACCTACCATGACCTCCTAACACCTACCATGACCTCCTTTCTAACACCTACCATGGCCTCCTTCCTAACACCTGCCATGGTCTACTTTCTAACACCTACCATGGCATCCTTCTAACACCTACCATTGCCTCCTTTCTAACACCTACCATGGCATCCTTCTAACACCTACCATTGCCTCCTTTCTAACACTTACCATGGCCTCCTTTCGAACAACTACAAAATGTACCATGGCCTTCTCTCTAATACCTACCATGACCTCCTTCTTAACACATACCATGACCGCCTTCTATCACCTACCATGGTCTCCTTTCCAACACTTACCATGACCGCCTTCTATCACCTACCATGGTCTCCTTTCTAACACCTACCATGGCCTCCTTCTAACACCTACCATGGCCTCCTTTCTAACACCTACCATGGCCTCCTTTCTAACACCTACCATGACCGCCTTCTATCACCTACCATGGCCTCCTTTCTAACACCTACCATGGTCTCCTTTCTAACACCTACCATGACCGCCTTCTATCACCTACCATGACCTCCTTTCTAACACCTACCATGGCCTCCTTTCTAACACCTACCATGACCGCCTTCTATCACCTACCATGACCTCCTTTCTAACACCTACCATGGTCTCCTTTCTAACACCTACCATGGCCTCCTTTCTATCACCTACTAAGGTCTCCTTTGTAACACCTACCATGGCCTCCTTCTAACACCTACCATTGCCTCCTTTCTAACACCTACCATGGCCTCCTTTCTAACACCTACCATTGCCTCCTTTCTAACACCTACCATGACCGCCTTCTATCACCTACCATAGTCTCCTTTCTAACACCTACCATGGCCTCCTTCTAACACCTACCATTGCCTCCTTTCTAACACCTACCATGGCCTCCTTTCTAACATCTACCATGACCTTCTTCTATCACCTACCATGGCATCCTTTCTAACATCTACCATGGCCTCCTTTCTAACACCTACCATGACCGCCTTCTATCACCTACCATGGCCTCCTTTCTAACACCTACCATGGTCTCCTTTCTAACACCTACCATGACCGCCTTCTATCACCTACCATGACCTCCTTTCTAACACCTACCATGGCCTCCTTTCTAACACCTACCATGACCGCCTTCTATCACCTACCATGACCTCCTTTCTAACACCTACCATGGTCTCCTTTCTAACACCTACCATGGCCTCCTTTCTATCACCTACTAAGGTCTCCTTTGTAACACCTACCATGGCCTCCTTCTAACACCTACCATTGCCTCCTTTCTAACACCTACCATGGCCTCCTTTCTAACACCTACCATTGCCTCCTTTCTAACACCTACCATGACCGCCTTCTATCACCTACCATGGTCTCCTTTCTAACACCTACCATGGCCTCCTTCTAACACCTACCATTGCCTCCTTTCTAACACCTACCATGGCCTCCTTTCCAACATCTACCATGACCTTCTTCTATCACCTACCATGGCATCCTTTCTAACACCTACCATGACCTCCTTCCTTACACCTACCATGACCTCCTTCCTTACACCTACCATGGCCTCCTTTCTAACACCTACCATGACCGCCTTCTATCACCTACCATGGCATCCTTTCTAATATCTGCCATGACTATTCCAACACCTACCATGACTATTCCAACACCTACCATGGCCTCCTTTCTAACACCTACCATGACCGCCTTCTATCACCTACCATGGCATCCTTTCTAATATCTGCCATGACTATTCCAACACCTACCATGACTATTCCAACACCTACCATGACCTCCTTTCTAACACCTACCATTGCCTCCTTCCATACACCTACTATGGCCTCCTTCTAACACCTACCATGGCCTCCTTTCTAACACTTACCATGACCGCCTTCTATCACCTACCGTGGCCTCCTTTCTAACACCTACCATGGCCTCCTTTCTAACACCTACCGTGGCCTCCTTTCTAACACCTACCATGGCCTCCTTTCTAACACCTACCATGACCGCCTTCTATCACCTACCATGACCTCCTTTCTAACACCTACCATGGTCTCCTTTCTAACACCTACCATGACCGCCTTCTATCACCTACCGTGGCCTCCTTTCTAACACCTACCATGGCCTCCTTTCTAATATCTACCATGGCCCTTCCTTACACCTACCAGGACCATCCTTACACCTACCATGACCATTCTAACACCTACCGTGGCCTCCGTCTAACACCTACTATGGCCTCCTTCCTAACACCTGTTAAAACACCCATTGATTAATTAATTTATTGAAATATAATCTGTTGCAAGCTCTACACACGGAGGCCGGGATAGCTCAGTCGGTTAGAGCACCGGCCACATAATCTGTAGTGAAAAGCTGGGGTGTGTGGTTCGACGCTCCCTACCAGTGTCGGTTTGTGTTTCTCGGGAGGCTAAGAAGCGGGCCAGTCTATACGGTAGTTATGTCCTTGGGCAAGAAACACTTTATCCTAATTGCTTTGGATGGCATGCGATTTGCTTCCCGTATGTTGTTCAGTGAGGTAGTCACCAACTACTACCAGGAGATTCCGCCTCGAAATGACCCTGGCTGTCCACGGGGCGATAAACCCAGCAAACAAACCACACTTATGACTAGAGCTGTTTTCTGTACCGCATGACCTCGACAGTGTATTATTTGATTTCCTCACTGCTAGTGAACACGGAGAACGAAAAGTACAGTATAAACCATATCTCGCTGTTGTCTCGTGATACAAATTTATGTATATTCCTACGTGTGGTCATTACACTATTATTACGTGCTTTATTTACATCAAATCATTATTGCTACATCCTTTAATTCTAAGCTCTGGTACGTTTTGATTATACGCTTGGCCCGTTCGTTTCAAATACGAGAACGTAAATTGTGATGTTTCTTGCATAATAACACCACAATCAAATTTTCTTCTTTGGTATAATTATTGTACATGTTATTAGTATGCAGGGCGTGATTATATTCTATATGAAACAAATAAAATGAGAATTGCATATCAAGGATTTTAACATTGTATATTGCACATACCAATCATGCTTCCTAGACCATTAAATCGCAACCATCCGGACTTAATAAACGCCTTTGGTGATGGCGTGTCGTATTTTAGTTTCGTCATAACAAGCGTCTTGGTGATCTGGGGGTTATTATTAAAGAATAGTTGCGACGCTATCCCGGCGGTTGTTTTGTTGTTCCAGTCCATGATAGTTCAGGTTGTATGCAGTAATCAGACAAATTGGATTCCGGTGATTTGTCCCTGTACACTTCAATCACGCTGAGTAAACCTTCAGGACAAGGCCTTGATGTAAACGGATACACTGATCGTGCTGATAATGTGTTGTTAGCACCAGTAAATAACAGATAGTCGTATAGATAAGTGATGGTATATCCTAGCGTACACCATCGACCGACGTTAAACAGGTGAGCATTAATCCGTCAGTCGCAATTGGGGAAAAAACAATAGAAATATGAAGAAATTTAAAAAAAAAATATTAGCGGTAGTTAGCTATAATGGGACGTAGAAATAGGAAGATATAAAACATTGGAATAATATGTTAGAATGTATGTGATGGGGTATTATCTTTCAACAAACAATAGTGGGGACTGAAAAAGAAACCAAAGTAAAGAGAGGGAATGATCAATTATCACTCTTCGCCGTTAACCAATGGTTACGATCCGTCCACACCTCTTCAAGTACGTGGCCATGGGTCGTTACCCTTGGCGAGCGATGATGTTATCACTTGAAATGTTTTTGAGAGCCGAAAACGGCACATTGAGCACAAAATATCATCTCTTTTAAAGTCGTTCCCTAAATAAAAGGAGTACGATAGCGTTATTTCGGTAATTATTTAACAGTAAGAAGAACACTTCGTGGCACAAGTAAAGAAATATATCGTTAGGTTACCTCTTCATCAAATGCGCATGCGTATACATGTACAACTTTTCAATAATCCATTCTTGTCTTCCAAAAGCAGATGGAACAAGGACAGATTTTAATGGTTTGAAATGCCAGATTTTTTCTTCATTTATTCACCTACTTTAGCTTGAGAGAAAGGTCCGTATTAACGAAGACTAGGTCAATACTTTTCAGCTGAACATAACACTGGGTCAAACTACCTCGAATAAATCGTGCGGCCGTCTTGGGTTTAATAGCCTGGTGAGTTATTGGGGGTCGGTAATGTGTTTAAGCAGCAGTACAACCTTTGGCTGAACCATTAAATCACATTAATTGCGGCTGTTATAGATCACTCTATAAGCTAAATGATTATATGATATGTATAACACGTGTTCTGTGCGTACTTTAAGATTGTTTATGTTGTGGATGTCTTAAGGCAAAACGTTCCAGACAACAGCAAACGTCTATAAAATTTTGGATGGACGACAAAATAAACAAAAACATAACACAAAAAATAAGAAAATCACAGATAATGATGTAAAAATTCATGTTCTTAACTTGTCCAATTATACACCAATAGTAACATACACCATGTGTTTCTATCATTATAGAACAGCGCGAAATGTATTTTGACATTGGGCAATGTATTCAATGGTGGTATGGTGATATGATAAGTATGCACTAGATAAAGACGTTAACGGTTTAGCGTCAATAACAAAATTTTGCAGGTTACCGACAACATTTGCTAAAAGATATTCTGATGAGGAAATGTAACACTAGCGTACATGTATTTATGATAAAGCGCAATGTTTAGAGCCGCGAAAATAATATCTTGTATATGATAGGTCGCTCATTCCTGGTAAAATTTGGTTGCTCTTCGTGTGGTTTTCAAACCTTAGTTCTATATCTACCATTACGCCAGTATCCTTTTCCTTGTCTGCTTTTTTTTTTTTTTTTCATGTTGTTTTCTAGAAATATCTCGTGTAGCTCCGGAAAAGTCCAAGACATCAGACATGACAAGGTTATAGGACGCATTAAAAGACATCAATGATGACGCTAGAACCCAAGTAATGCCAAACACGTCCAAATGACATAGGCGTAAATTTTGTCTCCTGAGAAATGAAACTATACCTTTTTGAATTACAACCACAGACAAAAAAATCGTTGAAAAAATCGATTTATATCAACCTTTAACAGCATCGTAGACGACGGGTGACATTCTGTGCGGTTCTTATTCTAATCCGATTGGTAAGAAAGTACACTATGTATGATATAATCTTACGTAATATTACATAACTATCGTCTACCATCCAGCCGCCGTATCCACCTTACCGCCGACAGATGATCGTTATCAGGCGGAATTACGCCATCACAGACGGTAATCCGTAAAACATGTTTTCGTGAAACATTTATTGTTTTTAGGAATATGCGTTCTTTGCATAGCCGGAATTGATCTGTCTGCATCTATTCTAATGTTTTACGTTTCGATTTCAGATATTCACATGCGTTATGCACAATCAGCTAACCTCGGCTGATTGCAGTACCCTCTTTGATGTAGGTACGGAATCTGCCGAGATTTGACGAGTGATTCGTGTGGTCACGGGATCAGTCGAATTGTTATGAATCGCTTCCATTGCTTATCTTTTATTTATGAAACAGAGCTTACTTTTTTTTCAAATAATTAGTTATGATTCACTTTTTCTGAATGAAAATACATCAGATTTATATAAATATAAAACATTCTTTGATGATTTTTAATTCAAATAAATCTTTTTAAATCCATAATTATTTATTTAATATATAAATCAAGGTTTTAATTTAAAAGGTGAAATGGGTATCATCCAATAGCTTACTTTAGCCAAGCAAGGACAACTTAATATTTAGCCCAATCGATAACTAAGACTTTCTAGTGTGGATTTCAAACGTAGCAAAAAAATGTCATTTAAACTAACCAGCATCGCCGTATATCTGGTATTGATCAAACACTCGATTTTAAATCATCTTAAAAAAAGTCAGTCGTCTCCATAGCGTAAAAGACAAGATCTATGATGTCAAAATCAGAAAGGGAATACTGGTAAGCCTAAACGCTTTCATACATACGACTACTGGCTTCAGTGCTCAAGCATGATCGAGACATTGATTTTCTTTCATCTTCAAATCACCCTTACAATGCAGAAAGTTTTGAAGATGTCTCGAATCTTTATGGAAATCAAACTAGAATATGATGTAATACTCCAGACTAGACGATGTTGATGTCTGCACGAACACCACAAATCGTACCCCGGAGCTAAGAAAGACAGATCTATCGCGCTTGGTTTTCCAAACTTCAACAGTAAACAGCCAACATTTTCGCTCGCGGCAGACTAGAAAAATCTGTGTGCAAATAATTGGATCCACAAAAATGCCATTGTGATCAAGATCCATACCATTAGTATGATGTCGTTTTTATTAATTAAACTATTTATACATAACAATCATAGAAGGATAAAAGACATTGTTTTTATTTACTTTTTTTAAGGTATTTTACTTCATACTTCATTACTCTATAGCGATGTCACTCAGATTGTTTCGCCTGCAATATCTTTATTATATCTCCATATCCGTTTCCTCTTAAGATGACGGATTTTCACCGGACATGTGACAGGGATATTTGTCAGTGTAAACGACAGTTATTGCTATAGATGTTTCGATAATTTCGATGTTCACGGCGGCGTGGTTTCCGCTTTTCCAATGATAGTATTTCGCAGTTAATTCGATAGTCTAGGATTTGCTCCTAGTATTGCAATTATCTTGAGAAAAAAAAATCAGCACAGTGTTTGGAGGGATGCAGTTTGATGAAGTTCTTTGAGCATTTTCATTTCGATGTGCAATATCCCCATGGTTTCCATTGACATTACCATGGTTCTTACTTTATGAACGTGCCATTATCTGAAGATGACCTACTTTACATGCTATGTTTCTTTTATGAACTTTATGCACAATTTCCTGCAGGATATTTCCTATTGCCTTCTCTTCCTCTTTTAAGTTTATTAAACTTTCATATTCTGCAATCGTTCAGGGTTTCAATTGAATTAGAGTTACGGTTTAATTTTTTTAACATTTTGCTGGGTTTTTTTTTGTACAGATGATAATCGGTAACACTAATATATATAGATCGATAGTAATGCAACTGTGCTGTTCTCAGCGACTCTGGTCTAGGATAAACTGACTGTCTGTGATTAATTATGCTATCTATAACAAAATTCAACAAGGGAGAAGAGGCAATGATCCATTTATTAATTAATTCATTTGATATACATAATTGCCATTGTGCTTGACAATTTATATAATACATATAAACGCACGAGCATGAATAAGATGTATATATAAATGTATAAAATCGTGGATGACAGCAGAGGATGCGAAATGACTTGTCCGTGGCCTGTTGTGACGTCATCTAAGACAAGTTAGAGAACATATATATCTGCATACACAGGTAGATTAAGACATCCGTTCTTGAACATTTATTATCCTGTATAATTAAGGAAAGAAAGACCGCCATTATTTGATGATGATAGCGTTTCCGAACGGCAAGTCTTATTGACCAAAATACTTGTTCATACCATGACTGTTATCGTTATCCGGGAAGCAGACGACTCATTAACCATAAATATTGGTACTTTTGTCTTTAGTCTCCCATGTTAATGTATACGCTGACACGTCATTGTTTTAAAGGGTTCGACGACACTTAAGAAAAAACAATTAAAGGCCACAAATTTATGTAATCTTAATTACAGAAATTATCACCCTGTATTTTTATAAACCTGAACCATAAACGAAAATTGGAAATTGTTTGAAACGAATTTAATTAAGGTCCGTACTAATACCTTGTTATACATTCTCCCGCGTCAATAGAAATGTAGTAAACATTAATTTCATATTTACCGTCGGGACTATATACATGGAAACGCGACCTAATCCACCAATGAAATACGACGTTACTTAATCTACACCGAGACATTCTTCTGTTTCTCTCCGGTATTTACGCCTCCGCAAGATCCGTCTCATCGTAGGGCTTTTTTTGGTTACCATAGCAACCAAATGACGTCTATTGATTTGGGAAATAGTACCATTGTTTTTGCCATCCCTCCAAATCCCTATATACCACTTGACCAAGTTTGAATAAAAATAATTTTAGGACTGATTAGCTGTGAGCCATTGCACAAAAAATGTGTATGTGGACCCGGTTACCATGACAACAATAAAACTTCACAAAAGAACATGCATGCATATTTGCACATTGTCCCTAACATTCATTGAAACTGGTTCACAAGCTTAGGAGTTATCAGGATTTTTATCTACAGCCAGACGGACAAACAGACATCAATTTTACATATTAAAAATAATTACATGTTTGAATGATTTTTACACAAGATAATCATTTTCAAATACATGTATGTTGAATTGAATATTTACGATTAATTTCACTAATCTATTTCCTCGCCCCGTCTCCACGAGTTTTTTTTTTTTTTTTTTTCCTATTTCGTGGAACATAAATTATGTACAAAAACTACGTACATAATTCATAGCTACCGAATTTATTTTTGGTAGACACCATCTATCTCCGTACTCAATTTCCCGTCACATGATTGTTATCGTAAACAGTCTGTGTTGTAGCTATATATGTACCCTCTGATTATGACGACTGCGCACCGGAAGTCGAGTGGGATTATATCTCGCGGATGACGACATTTTGTGACGTAATTTATTGACGTTAGATTGGTGTAGGTCTTGATAAGATGATCCTTTACGGGGAGTCCGATACAGACGCCGGGATGTCTTCCTTCTTGTTTGTCACGATTTAATCAGTGTATATAATGAATTTGATATCAATAACATTTTTTTATGTCTGAGAAGGAATTTGGACAATAATAAGCATCTTTCGAAGTGAAGTGGGTCTTAACTACAATGACTCCTCCTTCTATGAGGCTGACCCTTTCTAAAATTATCAAATTGGAGTTAGCCCCAAACTCACCAACATTTTCTTTTATTATTTATTTATTTTTATTTTTATTTTATTTTATTTTTTATTTACTTATCTATTTTTCATCCAATAAATTGCTGTACCGCATTAACCTCTTAGTGCTGATTTTTCATCCGGAAATTTCTATTTACAGTAGGACATTTTACAATGACCTATTTAGCGTGAACCCAATTGATTTATTTCTGGCTATAGCGTTTGGCGAAATAATTAAGAAGATATCTTTCTACCAAAACAGCCATCTGACGGAAACCCAGATACACGAGACAGACACGTGACCTTCTATTGTCAGGAGAAAGGTCACAAGGGTTATCATCAAGTTTCATCCAGACTAACTCATAGGCTATGTAATGATTTGTATCTTTTATCACACTAAGGAACATTCGGATTGCCTTTGGTCGCATTATTCCTCACGCATTGAACCTTCGAGTAATACAGGAGCTATCCAAATGAATTTCATGCTAATTTTGGTAAACCCAGACGATACATCCAGTTATAGATATGAAGGTAGATTCTAAACAGGAAAGCACTCTTACTTCCTATTCCGGTTTCGGCTGTGTGGTCAGTTGACCTTACTGAACACAACAACAGACAGCTCAAAGTCGATTTTGTCCGATAATATGGAGCCAAATTGGTACCGGAAGTCAAGAAAGGGACATCCGTCGAAATGACGCAGACACTGTTGAATAGGAACTTCAATAACACAATTTATTTACTCATAAATGTCAGGACGTCCTAGTTAATTGTGTTAAGCTAGATTGAGTCCATATCTGAGATTGTGTTAATCTGTCATCTAAATATTCGCATCCTGTTTCGGACATTGTCTTTCAAATCATGCAATCTATGAAAAAAAAAATCTGAAAATAATACATTTATATTGATCAGTTCATGATACGGCTTTAGCTACTTTTGATAAATGTCAACCATTCCAAATATTCAAATGTTTCAAAGACCATCTTTTTCCTTGTCTTGGTTCGCTTTCCTTGGATTATATAGGGGACACAAAAGCGCAAGAAACGCACGCGGCTCTTGAGTATTGCAGTTCGAAGTGGATACATAAGAACGTCCTTAGTAGCCAAGCCAATCATGATCTTTCCAGATATTTTACCATACCTCTCGATGTGTTTCTCTTCGGTCGGTGTATGCTTTCATCGTACACTAAATATGCTTCAAAGTTCTGCTACTTTGAATTCATGTAATATCTATAATATTTGTCTTTGGTTCCAATACACCAAATTCTCAAACCGGAGAACAATAAGGAATATTGTACTGTTCAGTCTAGCTTTCTTCTTTTCATTGTCTACCGCAGTAAAAATCAATTACTGGTCCCTAAACAGTGTGGTTAGGTTTGGTATTGTATCCTTATATGTAACACAATAAGGTCAATTAGGTCACATAAGAGCGGCGCCCACGGATTATTGCGCTAGTGACGGACGCGGTTATAGTGCAAGCACACTGAAATGCCACATATGCCCACGGTCGCTCAGAGCAAGATTGGTTTGTCATAGCATAGGGACCTGACACATTACCTTTCACGAGGACGAACGCCCAAATTAAGGCCGAATGTGAGGTGTCAAGGACGATATTAGGAAGGGAAATTGTTGGAAAGAGGATTAAACGATAGGGTCGCAAGGTGAGTCGTCTTTTACGAATCATGCAATGGGGGTTGCGAGTAGATTCTTGCGCGGTACCTTCAGAGAAGACCTAAAACGGATGTATTTTATGATAAAAAAATGATTATTTTATAGTATTTGTTTATTAAGTTTATATTGTTTAATGTCCTATTAACAGCCAGTGCCTGTTTTTTGGCGGTGAGGAAAGCCGGAGTACCCGGAGAAAAGCAACCGACCTACGATCAGTACCAGGCAACTGTCCCACATGGGTTGAAACCCATATGTGGACGGCTAGTGATAAAGTGTCGGGACACCTTAACCACTCGGCTACCGCGGCCCTTATTGTATAGTATATATCTTGTAATGTCAATTTCACGACGAGGCAAAAATACATTTTGGAAAAAAATAAAATCTAAACACTCACCTTGCATAAATCCAATAGCTTTGCATAGAAATTCGCCGTAAATCCACGGGCTATAGACATGTTGTGCTGTGGTGAGGGGTATACAGAACACCGTCACTGTAAACAAACAAACAAACATAATTACAATATGCACTTTTACGACAGACGTTATCACTAACAAAGTCTGACACCATTGACAACAGGCCAAAAAAATGTACCATTGCCTGTGGCCAGTTTCAGATATATAAAATTCCTTAACTAAAAATTCCCCATAGTAACCGCTTCAGAATTTATGGAGGGTTTTGTAGGTATTTTTATCTTAAATTCTGTTAAGTAATTTCATAAAGCATAGGAACTGTGATGAAACCAGGACCCGGTTTATCGCAAAGCAAATTATATCATAAATGTACTGTTCGGAACACCTCGGGTCTTTCCTCCGGTATTTTGCAATAAGAAAGACTGGGCTGTTCCTGTACACGTCTGTGATTTATATAAATAATTATACAATGTATGTAAATGTATAAGGGGTGTTTGATTTATATAGAACGGCGAGGAAATAGCACGATTTGTCTCCCAATAGTGATCGTCTTTCATCTTGGCGTATAGAAAATGAAATGATTATCTAACTTTGTTTTGTTTTGAGGGGTCTAACGTCCTCGCAGCAGCCAGGGTCATACGAGGACGAGTGTCAGAGAGACACCAACAGCCAGGGTCATACGAGGACGAGTGTCAGGGAGACACCAACAGCCAGGGTCATACGAGGACGGGTGTCAGAGAGATACCAACAGCCAGGGTCATACGAGGACGAGTGTCAGGGAGACACCAATAGCCAGGGTCATATGAGGACGGGTGTCAGGGAGACACCAACAGCCAGGGTCATACGAGGACGGATGTCAAAGAGACACCAACAGCCAGGGTGATATGAGGACGGGTGTCAAAGAGACACCGAGACACCGATAGAGGAAAACAAAGAAGAGAAAGACACAGCAGCGACCGATTTAACTTTGTATGAATCAATTTTGTTTAAAGTATGTATCTTGGGACGCAGTTACAATATAAAGAGAAAACAATGTGGTGCGAGACTACAACGCCACGTGCTCATGTAATTACTATTGTTACGTCATCATTTTTATTTTGCTGTTCTAAGAACTTCAGAAATTGACGTTCGGTGAGGGAAATAACGCGATAAAATAAATTTACCACCTCAAAATAGCAATGCACTCAAAATAACAATGCAAGAGGGAAATGCTTAGCAAATAGTGTTATAGTATTCAAATGCGTATACATGTAACTGATGTTGAAAAAGTTGCATAATCTCTATCCGGGCTTATTCAGTTTCTCTGCGATAGAAATGCTGGTAAAATGAAAACAAACCAATTTACTAAAACATTCATTGCTTAAATAATGTAGAGTGCAGACAGGCTATACATACGTGCGATGTATTTCAATTCAAACGAAAGATAAATAAATAACTTTGGAATTGTTTAAACATATATGCTGTACATCATCCGAATTTGTGTAGTTTTTTGGAACAACATTCAAGTGAGTGTTTTAGCAAGATTAGAATAGAGAAATTCTTTCTGCGCGTTTTGTTGCCTGCGAATTCCTCAGCTCCGAAAATTAGATCAGCCGTTTGAATTACCATTTTATCACCCGACATGTGACTGTAAGATAGAATTTATCGGAAATTATTGAGAGAGTTAGTGATAAAGTTTCGAAGTTGGAAGAATGCAATCTCAAGGTTCAAGTTATAGTGTATATTTAGGTGTTTGCACATACATAAAGACCAATACAATTTTACGAGCCTTACAAATTAAAATAAATTCCCTAACGTATGAATGTTGCGATGCGTACAGCTTTATAATGTGACGATCCAAAGGGTGATCTATTTGGGTACCGCACAACAATTCGACCGGCAGACAGCCATGGGCTACGTACGTCAAAACTAAATCATGTGTATCTTGGGACGACTTTGGCATTTAGACGTCCGAGAAAGGTTTGTAACGAGTGAAAGGTCACGTAATGTTCATGTCTCTCTCATTGGAACGCTTGAATATTAATCCAGTAAAATCTTATTTGTAATTCCGGCCATGGCACAGATGTATGGTGTCTGCAGGTCAGTTCATTCTAATTTTGGAGATTCATTTCATCGTATAAAGTTGATATGTTGAAATGAATTCACGATTTTGTATACGTATTGCGTAGCACAGCATTAAAACCTTAAGCTTTATAACAAAACCAGCAAAATACAATAATTCAGCAATGCATTTAACATAGCTAGCTATTTATGTGTGATTATTGTTGTCACTTTGTCTTTCTCCTTTTTTCGTTCTTTTCTTCATATATTGAACTATCTTTCCAATCGCCTCACTTCCGTTTCACCCCAAAGGACTCACAAATGGATTTGCTATCGTAGTTTCACTTCCGTTTTGATAAGCCATGGTTAATGCACGTGAGGTTGAAGTAATCATAAATCCGAAATCCATGCTTAAGGGCCAATTATGTCACTCCGTGCCCTGGTTGTCATTTCTATAATAAAGGATAATGCATTCGCGGCACTCGGAACACCTCGGAATGCCAAAACATCAATTTATCGTCATCAACCAAGATCCAGCCATAAAGAGGCTAAACGTGACACAGTCACAATCTCGAACACATCTAAGGCAGAAACATCTGATTTATTGTCTTCGCTTTAACAAGATCAGATTGTTTTTTCAGAATATGGTGTCAAGGTCATGGAAACCATTAGATAGATTTTATTGGTTATCATAACCACTGTACAAAGCAGTATTAAAGGCATTACTACAAACGTTCATTTTTAATCTTTATTTTATTTTATTTGTGTGTTTTTTTGTTTTTTGTTTTTGTTGTTGATTATTTTTAATTGTTTGTAGGTTTTTTTTATCATTTTTTTCTTTATTTTTTTTTTGTCATGCTTGATATAGAAGCAACAGATATATAGTTGTCCATGAATCGTAAACGGCATCAGCAGAACCGGTTAAGTTTCCCCATCATTTCGAGAAACCTCACATGAACTCGACAATTACGACAGAAAAAAATCCTTTTGGCAATAATGACGTTCAGTTTGATTAAGGCTGGACAAACATGAAGTTTTCTTAAAAACTTTCTCTCTAATAAAATTGTTCAGAAATTTAAATAACTCCCATGGCGTATAAGCTTGTCAAGGATTACTCAACTGACATCAAATTGTGCACGCCTTTGATTTATTTTACATCACACGAAAAATAATTTAATATCTTACACGTAATAACAACCGCAGTGTTATAACGATTTCGAGTAAAGTCGATCGGTGTTGGTATCGTATTGCTAGGTACACTTAATCAACATTTTAAGAGAAAGTTTCGATATAGCGTCCCTCGGTAGATTGACCTTTCGTTTATGACCAACATACTCGGTAATCCTCTTTATGATTTTCCTATCTAGTTCTCCACCTCCCCTTCCCCTCCCGATATTAATGCAAAAATCTATTCATTTCATAGTGGGCAAATAGTGGCAGTATAAGGATTCTCAATTTACGATATATTGTCTCTCGATAAATTGGCCTTTCTTTTACGACCAATATAACTTGTGATCCTCTTTTCTGATCACCTTAATTATCATTCATCCCGATACATTGCCAGAATTCACTCGTTTTACAGTGGGCAAGTAGTGACAGTATAAGGAGATCGATAAATTGACCTTTCGTTAACGACTTTAATTAGCCATAAAATATCATTTATCTCAAATCTTTATCTTGTTTTCAGCAGCTCCGATATAGGAGGCTCGACACACATGCTTCACTTTCTTTAAAATAGAATCTGACTTTTCATTTTACCATCAGGCATCAAATGTTCTTTTCAAACCACAAGATGGCTGAATCATCTGTTATGCCTGTTTTTAAGTCACCCTCAAATATTCTTATTAAGAGATTCTTTTCATTTCACTTTAAAGTATGCTTGCAATATTTTTTTTTTCAATTCGCCTGTAGGTGCGCGTATTTAAATTGATATTTAATTGAATATTAAACAGGCTTTTTTGTATTTACACTCAAATAAACTGAATCAACTTGTATATATATCAATTCAAATAAGCTTAAGAAATTCGCCTTTTTGTTAATTTTATTAAATTAACTTTTTAAATTCACTGACTAGCACTGGACTTCAAATAAGCGAAATTAATACGTTTTTAAGATATGACTTTATCTATTCATTCATTTACGTGCGCTAAATTAGATATACAATATCATATTCTTCCCCATTATACCCCTAAGTACGCAAAAAGTCACTTCTAATTCAAAGTGCTAAATAGCTTTGATGATATTGAAGACGTTCTAATGAAGCCAATTGCAATCTCTTATCTACCGAAAAACAAAACTCTTTATCTAAAACCAATAAGTTATCGACGTCTCGAGGACGCTTGACTTTGATGAAGCGATGTACTCTCTCAGTTAACTTAACAACTACGTCGTTACGTCAGCGAAACGCTTTGAAACGGTACGAGTATGTAGAACCATATGCAAAACAAATATACATCGTCTGTCATGGAATCAGATTTAGATACAAAAGATGCTTTTCCCCTCATTATAACATCGTTTTAACATATGCGAGCCAGAATCTGTCATGCCGGAGAGTCAAAATTGATAGTTTTTTGGTGTCACGGCACGAAAACCCATTATAGGATATGAAGTGTATTAAGATGCCTAACGAACCCGATACGTTTAAGCAGACTGATGGAGGTACAGATCTTAAAGTACGCTTTTAAAAAAAAACATCTGAAAATTACCACAAAGGTTCATTTCGCGTTATGGCCTCACACGACATTAGCACCGCGTTCCTTTGCGGTAGAATAGAGTTATTTTACATTTAATAATTACGTAAACACTACAACACATTAACAGCGAATGCCGTTATGCGAAGTTACTGAATTAATTAAAGCTTTGATTTGTAAAAATGAACAGATCTTACGATAGCTAATGTTTTCTCTGAGTGAGCGGAGTTATGATTTATCTCAATGCTGTACTTTTGTTTGTTAATATATTGGGTCAGGCAATACACATCCTGACTAATAAGTACCGTAGATCGCTATGTTTCCATTATATATCACATTACAGACAAAATACTCTCAAAACTATTTTCCAGCTATTGCTTTGATTATATCTATCTAATTACTCCTCTTGATGAAATGCTTACATCCTGAATGGATAAATTATCTCCTCTGGTTGAATTCATTATCCCTCCTGATGAAATTTATTAACAATCTTTATTTCATAAATTAACTCCCTTGGTTAAGATTTGGTTCCCCTGATGATATTTTTTTTAAATCCTATACGTTGATGAATTATCTCCCCTGATAGAATTATCTCCCCTGATGAATTGATTGCCTTGGCTAATATATATGTATATTACGCCCCCTGTTTGGATCAATTACCTCCCTTGACTGAACAGATTGCATCCTGTCATATTCATAACATTCATTACCGTATCTCATCTGAAGTCAAATCATATCTTAAAAAAAAAAAAAAAGATTACCACACGGTATTTATGAATTACTTGCAATGAAGCCAGAAACGATGTGTATCTAGCACTGCTAAGCGCTCTAGTTAGATATTCATGTAAGCAATGAAGAATTTATAGATACATTTGTAGACTCGAAAAACTGTTTCCCTTGTTTTGCTTTCTTTTTTCTTTTTTAATGATATGGTGGTTCTTTGTGTTGATTTGACTTAAGTGGTGTATGAGTTCAATATTGTCTTAACTTTAGAAGGTAATTAAAAACAAAATTGTAAAATTTATCGGACCAAAATACATTTTGTATATTTCATCAACTTACTGCGTTGAAGAATTTTTGTTTCTTTTTGTTATCAGATGTACACTGTCAAATAAATTTTGTTATTAATTCAAATAAGTGAAACCAAAACGTTAAATTAACCATTCTTCAACTTTAGACAGTAACTTTTTACAACAAAAATGTCTTAATTAAATGCATCACGCGAACGTTACCATAACAACTGCCTGCTCGCGCTGTGACGACGGTTGAAATGACCTTATCAGGAACTTCATAGCAAACAAACAAGTTTAACTCTTTCAAACGAAATAAAATTTATCAACCAAAATGTTTGTTTCGGAATTGTTGAACGCATTTTATATGTCATTGCATTGGTTTATTGTATATGTCGGGAGATGTTTTCAACAAATCAACACTTTGATAACGTCAACTTAGCCTGTCGACTATAGTCGACAGTGGGGAAGAGAGAGCATATTTTTTATGTCGACTATAGTCAACAACGGTACTGAAAGAGTTGAAAATCGAACTTGTACAATTTGTTTCTTTAGTATGAAAACTGCCCAGTTGTTTATATAAATAACAATAACAATCTAAATGTTCGAGATAAAATCTTTTTATATATTTACTTTGTTTATCACTTAGTACACGGTGTTTTCGACACCATTAGATTATTTATCTTTTTATTTATTTATTTATTTATTTATTTATTCATTTATTTATTTATGTTTTTATTTATTTATTTATCTATCTAACGGTGAAATAGCAATGCGGTCGTAAACAAAGTGACAGACAAGACAATTCTAGAGGGCTCTTAAGCCAACGTCACGATATGAAAATCAAAGAATGGAGTCTAATATCCTCTTGAAGACCAGCTTAAAAGTTTAAATATCGTTTATGCCTTCTGCAATCTCCTGATCTGCTGATCGACTGGAATTGCATGACAAATACATCCTGTTTGATTTCATCAGCCGTAAATATACGCCTTCAATCATGTAGTTTTACATTACTTGGCAGCAAAAACCGCTTAGAAGATTAAATTGATGACAACGCCGCTGGGAATTTCAACTTGAGTTTAACGTGTTGATATTTCAGATTTATGCGTTTTGATCTCAACACTACGCCAAAAATCCACTTGACCGGCTTGACAGTATCTTATAAATCTATCATGCACAGACATGGAGAGTCAGTTCCGTTGTAATACTAGACACATCCAGCCCACCCCCGCCTCCACAGTGTGTGTTAGAGGAGAAATAGAGAATCTAATGCCCCCCTTAGGATTTCAATTTATTTGTCAACAACTCGACAAAAATATCTAAATCATCGGTTTGAGAAATTAATGTAATATTTCATCACCTCCATAACGGTAGTTATCAATTCTTCAAGGATATTTGTTTGCATAGCGATAAACATCATTGCATGGGGACTAACATCATTGCGTGGGGACTAACATCATTGTGTGGGGACTAACATCATTGCGTTGCGACTAACATCATTGCGTGGGGATCATTACGTGGGGACTAACATCATTGCGTGGGGACTAACATCATTGCGTGGGGACTAACATCATTGCGTTGGGACTAACATCATTGTGTGGGGACTAACATCATTGCGTGGGGACTAACATCATTGCGTGGGGTTTATCATCATTGCGTGGGGTTTATCATCATTGCGTGGGGACTAACATCATTGCGTGGGGATTATCATCATTGCGTGGGGACTAACATCATTGCGTGGGACTAACATCATTGCGTGGGGTTTATCATCATTGCGTGGGGACTAACATCATTGCGTGGGGATTATCATCATTGCGTGGGGACTAACATCATTGCGTGGGACTAACATCATTGCGTGGGGTTTATCATCATTGCGTGGGGACTAACATCATTGCGTGGGGATTATCATCATTGCGTGGGGACTAACATCATTGCGTGGGGATTATCATCATTGCGTGGGGACTAACATCATTGCGTGGGACTAACATCATTGCGTGGGGTTTATCATCATTGCGTGGGGACTAACATCATTGCGTGGGGATTATCATCATTGCGTGGGGACTAACATCATTGCGTGGGACTAACATCATTGCGTGGGGTTTATCATCATTGCGTGGGGACTAACATCATTGCGTGGGGATTATCATCATTGCGTGGGGACTAACATCATTGCGTGGGGACTAACATCATTGCGTGGGGTTTATCATCATTGCGTGGGGTTTATCATCATTGCGTGGGGACTAACATCATTGCGTGGGGATTATCATCATTGCGTGGGGACTAACATCATTGCGTGGGACTAACATCATTGCGTGGGGTTTATCATCATTGCGTGGGGACTAACATCATTGCGTGGGGATTATCATCATTGCGTGGGGACTAACATCATTGCGTGGGGATTAACATCATAGCGAGGGGACTAACATCATTTCGTGGGGATTAACATCATTGTGTTGGGACTAACATCATTGCGTGGGGACTAACATCATTGCGTGGGGACTAACATCATTGCGTTGGGACTAACATCATTGTGTGGGGATCATTACGTGGGGACTAACATCATTGCGTGGGGACTAACATCATTGCGTGGGGTTTATCATCATTGCGTGGGGTTTATCATCATTGCGTGGGGACTAACATCATTGCGTGGGGACTAACATCATTGTGTTGGGACTAACATCATTGCGTGGGGACTAACATCATTGCGTGGGGACTAACATCATTGCGTGGGGTTTATTATCATTGCGTGGGGACTAACATCATTGCGTGGGAATTATCATCATTGCGTGGGGACTAACATCATTGCGTTGGGACTAACATCATTGCGTGGGGTTTATTATCATTGCGTGGGGACTAACATCATTGTGTTGGGACTAACATCATTGCGTGGGGACTAACATTATTGCGTGGGAATTATCATCATTGCGTGGGGACTAACATCATTGCGTGGGGACTAACATCATAGCGTGGGGACTAACATCATTGCGTGGGGTTTATTATCATTGCGTGGGGACTAACATCATTGCGTGGGGACTAACATCATTGCGTGGAGTTTATCATCATTGCGTGGGGACTAACATCATTGCGTGGAGTTTATCATCATTGCGTGGGGAACTGCACTTTTGTTTTATATAACATTTTCTATCCAACAACAGGCTTAGAAATGTATTGTTGCAAACAATCATTTTAGATCAACATGACACGATTTCAACCGCCATAAGAAAGATAATGGTCATAAATATGATGATCAGACACCCACAACGGAAGAGATCTACCTCATTGTCCGACATATACACAAATGATGATATATATGTGTGTGGTTGCGTGTATCTATTTGAGCAAGTAGCTTCAAATGTATACGTATAAAATGCGTGTCGGTGTGTTAATTTGTTTACTAATTAAATGATGTACGACTTGAGATGTAAGAAGTTTTCAACCTCCTTATAACAATCATCTATTGTTTTCCTTTTGGTACATTTGAATACAATGATCTCTCCCACTTTCACTTTCTATCTCTCCCCTTTTCTCATCCGGTTATAATCGTATTTACATAATCATCACTATTTAGCCATCTTATGATTTATGAATAGTTTTAACTATATTATAAGGAACGGGCGTCTTATAATGTTCAAGTAACTTTATTATTGTACCCAATCATTATGCTGTATATTGACAATGGAATCTGTTTAAACTTAACTAAGCTAAACAACCGGATATCAATTTCGTTACAACATCTAGACACAAAAATAAAGTGGTACCATGTCAAAAGTACTACAGCTCCAGTCAATGTGATATGAGTGTTGCAATGTAGATTTTACAGTTAATGAATGTAAATTGTAAACTCCAGTTTGTGAGGTTTATTTCATTAGCAATCTAGGACAAATTAAAAATCCCATTTTTCTTGACATTATACTTATAATAAGCCCAAATGATAAAATTACCGGCTTTGTATGATAAAAGTTCCTATTAAAGTTGTATTTCTTTCTTGGCTTAACCAGGTTTACTTCCAAATCTAAAGAAAAAGTTTGGTTCGTTTCATCTCAACGTTAAACAATTACCTCCTAATACGCGACACAAGTACTTTTAACAGGAAGCTCAAAAAGTAACCTAGCTGACTCCAGCGTTATTACCACTTAACCTAATAAATCATAAACGAAGAGCAGCGATGAGAGGCGTGAATCAATCGGTTACATGGTGCATATTCCTTATAGCAGCCGTTAGTTAATATAATTCGTTATTTACGACATGCGTGAACAGAGATATAATTAAACTAACTACCGAACTGTCTGATTTCCCAGTAACACGTACACGTACCGTTAACAACCAAATATTACACTAAAATGGATTTTTATTACAATATCTCGTTATATTGCCGTGCCTATTACCATCCAAAGAAGTTTTACTTTCCTAAGGAAAATTAGGTAATTCCTTTGATACCGTGTTGTCATGGAAACATCTGCCTCAATATATAACTGAATCACTGCTTATAAACGCTCATCATTTTGAGAGTGGGACGACTGGTTCGCCCGTTGTCAGTGACCAGGCGTGGTCCTGTTGGGTGTCTTGGGTAGTATGCTTCAGTGAGATAGCACTATAAAATCGGATTCCGTTCAGCGCCATCACAAGGATGTTCAAACAACATAACGCTGCAACCCAAAACACACACTCAAAACACACACTCAAAACACGCACTCAAAACACACACTCAAAACACACACTCTAAACACGCATGCGTATTGCATACAAAGGGCGCCTTCCTTAATCGACCATAGCTGTTGATAGGTTTGGTTTGGTTTGGTTTATTTTGTTTAACGTCCTATTAACAGCCAGGGTCATTTAAGGAAGTGCCAGGTTTTGGAGGTGTAGGAAAGCCGGAGTACCCGGAGAATAACCACCGACCTACGGTCAGTACCTGGCAACTGCCCCACGTAGGTTTCAAACTCGCAACCCAGAGGCTTGTGATAAAGTGTCGGGACAACTTAACCACTCGGCCACCGCGGCCTGTTGATAGGATTATGTGGTGTAACACGCGCAGTCAATACGAGTATGGTTAATGTGTTTCACCAGATCAATCTCCGCCCAGAGTTGTCTTTCCATTCATTCTCTTTCAAATGTACACATACAAGTTGATGAAAAAGAAAAAAAAAATAGAAAAAAACTCATTTTTGCAAACCTGGGAAGGATGTAATTATGCTGTAGTCGCATCTATTTAATTTTTCGTAAAAGCAAGAAATCTCTCATTTCGCGATTTATTGAAAATGTTTTCAATAAATTAATCTTACTCTAGATACCATGTGCAATGATTGTTATTATTTCTAATGACGTAATTCTATCAATAAACTAGCAATTTTAGAGATAGCATCGCGTTGTGAAGAAGAGGCAACTGCAATGTAGTAAATGAAAAACAGACTGATCCCCCCCCCCCCCCCCCCCCCTTAGTTCGCTTCTCTCCACCAGGGCTGCGCTCCGCAATCAAAGCTTTGTCAATAGCACATGTAAGGGAGACAACTGTGGAGGTTACCAATATATTTGTCATGCAAGCATTGTCGGTTTTTAAGATTAATGTTTTTATGTAATGTTGTTTTTTTTTATTTCCACCAGTAAATCGCCAAATAAGGGTATCTTCTGAATTTTACATGGTTTATCTTTTCGAAATGTATCAGTATAATTACTTTTGACAAATTCATTCACCAATATTGACATATTCAGGTTTCAAGTTGAACTTTCTTAAAAGTCGGTCAAGAACCGCATTTCTTTATGTATTGGAAATGTACGTGATAATGCAGGAAAAATGAGGCGAGATAGAGAGAAAAATGAAAAGAAAAAAATTAACGACACGATTCAAAAAAAAAAAACCAAAATCATACAGCTAGATTCTACCTCAATATTTCAAGAACATGATCCCCTCCTTTTGAAATACAAGATATTATGCCCTTAAAATGTTTCTGCTACTTTTGGCACGGTAAACGAAATATGAATATACGTGCTTGCGTCAATTTATCACGATACTTGTCACGAACAATCATTGGTGATATAAATATACAAGATAAATGTAATTTGGCTACAAAACCCAGTTTGACATTCTTTACCATATACAATGTGGAATCTTGTTTCATGATCAAGGTCGCACTTTTTTTTTTCAAGCGATGTATATTTCACATGATGCATATAAACTGTTGCATGGTATTCAGTAATACCTGTTGATCTATGTCAAACGCTGGGTGACTGTCACAATCTAAAACATATCTCTCAAAATCGTTCATCAATATGAATAATTTTCTCTTCTCAGAAGACTGCTAATATTTCTCCGTACTCCGATATTTCCTTCCACTCAAAATATGACTATCACGTTATGACAAAATAGTTCCGTACGGAACGAATACTAGTTTATATATATTTTCTAAGAAATTACCTTAGGGATATTTTAAACATGAAAACTTCACAGCAACTGTAACATTTTCTTGTCAGATAAATAAAAACTTACGAGCTGAATTAACTGCTTTCCTCACAAACCTCGACTTTGTGATGCAAGTCGAAGCGCAAGGAAAAATGCTTTTCATTGCTTTCATTTAATTTGAGGATTCCGTTCTCCGCAACGACGAGACCCTTTTGTGACGATATGTGCAAATTTTGATAGAACAACTTTAAAGTGGCTATATCATCGAAAACATATTACCGGTTTAAATTATTCTGACAATGAAATAACCGGAAGCGACGATAAGAATGAGTGAAAAGTCAATATGAGACAAGTACATGTATAGCCTTTTGATCAGGTGGATACATGATATTATTACCACTACATAACATATCTACCGAGAACAAAGTGCAAAAAAAAGTGAAAATAAGGGAATCTTCCATTCTGTCTGACCTCCACATAAGTCGCCTCTACTATCGTTCATTATTTTATGAAGTCCCAGGACTCTGTGAATAACAGAAGCTCGTGGTTGTGTCGGAGTTTATTTGGGAGTTCGGGGCTCGGAAAAGCCGCCTTTCTCGGACATTGGCTTTCTTCGTCATTTCTGATTTTACTTCAATATTCAATCCAGAAGCACAAAATTTAATATTCACTTGTGCATGTTGATGTCTCAAACTGGCCATTTTTATCAAAAAATCTTAAAGAGTTTCAAATATCAATCGACGTCGTAGGAAGTGATATTGGTCAAAAAATTTTAAGATGCCCTGACACGTTATCACTAGCCCTCCACTTCTGGGTCGCGGGTTCGAAACCTACGTGGGACAGTTGCCTGGTACTGACCTATGCCGTTGGTTTTTCTCCGGGTACTCCGGCTTGCCTCCACCTCCAAACCTGGCACGTCCTTAAATGAACCTGGCTGTTAATAGGACGTTAAACAAAATAAACTAATCCAAACCAATCGAGAATTTTTAAAGATTTGTATTTAAACTGTACAAATTCAAACTAAAGTTAATGTCGATCTCATTAGAAAGGAATTCCGTTAAGTTTCATCAAACACTTTGCTACATTTCTCGCGGCTTGTGTCGATCTCTGTCACACTTTCTACCGAGGAAGCACAAAATAGTCTTGTGTGGGCATTTAAGAGTATACATGTACTAAGATACCGCTATTTTGTTAATGTAATAACAATAATGAAAAAAGTCATGATAATCAGAATAGGAAAATTCCCCAGTACAATCCCTTAACACCATAAGATCCTAATTTGTTTACTGATATCGGAAACACCATGAAAGCTATATTTCCAATTGCACACTTGTTTTTCAGAGAGATGGCTTTCATTTGAGGGTGTGGCTGTTATCGACACAAAACCGCGGCAACTGTTGAACATTGCTCTTTTTCTGCACCAATAAAAAGATCCAGACATACAGCTTAAATACACAAAACCATTTCACACAGTTTACCGGGAAGCGGCGGAGGAATTCCTCAAAATTCGTGACCGATATTACTTCCTATGACATGGATTGGCCATATTGAAATATAGAAGATGATTAGCCAGGTCCACCAATCATCTTCTTCCGTTATCTCATAGTCGCGTGTCACGTGGCTTTTGATCAAAGGATAATAGATAATCCCCGATATAGATAAACGTGTTTGTTCACCAATTCAATAATATATCCAGATGATTCCGCGGCCCTATGGGCCTGTTACTGGAGACAATCAGCGTTAACCTGATTGTAAAATGCCAATCTACAGAGCCTGAGTTCGAATAGACACTGACCCTAATAAACCTCGGTGATCTGACCCATTGAAAATCTTAGATGAAATGGTCTTTGTGATTAATATCATCAAACATATATGTGGAAAAAAGATGCGATATATTAAATATAGGTACATGTATAACATCGTTGTAACTGTGTTAAAGGCACAAATTGAAAATACTTAACTAAAGCATATTGTATCCGCTTTCTACTGATATACCTTCTCCAGCCATTTCTAATGTTTGGGAAAAGGTTACATCTTTTTATTAACATCAAAGCTGATATATGTAAATACATCTTTTTTGAATTTATTACACAATGCGTTTGATTTTCTTTAACTATACGCATCGACTGTATTTTGAACTATTGCACAGCTTAAATGAACTAGTGCACGGTCACGTGCGAACTATTGAACCCCCCGTGAAGTTTCGGAATTTAGTCCTACTCTTTAAAGCGTCTAAGTCACGCAGATGTCAACACTGCCAGTCGACAGTCATTGCGCCTTCTAGGCCTACAGACAGAGACGTATGCATCATGTGATATATACGTCTCTGCTACAGGGAAGTCGAGATTTCAGTGATTCTAAGTGTGTTTTAGTGACTTTGTAATCAAACAAGTGTTTCATGGGTGTCTGTGCATAATCCAGAATTTTTGACACGAGGTACTTGTAATCGACTGTCAAATATTCTGGACTATTGCACAGACATCCATGATATATTTGTATATAATATAGATATATATATATGAGGCAATACATTATTTAAATCGCATGTAAATACATAAATTGAATAAAATTATGTGTAACAATTACATGACAACATCACATAAAACATTAATCAATCAATGATTTATTTTCAAATGATATTAGTCATTTTTGTTCAACCACGTTAGGTCCGGCAAGAATTTGTCGATTAAGTTGGACGTTTGAACATATCCTTCGGAACAATGTCGCACTGCCATTAACACTCGAGCTGTATACCTACTTCATAAGATCAGTGGAGATGTCTGATTGGTAGTGATGTAGAGACGAGACGATACATAGCTATAACTCCCAGCTGCAGCAGCAGCCCCTGACATAACCCACTACAGTAGGTAATGGTGATACTGAATCTGATATGCAAAGTACATGCATACTTTTAACACACACATAAGTACATTACAACTCAACAGAACAGGAACCTATTAAGATATACATTTTACTAATTATTAGAGTACAATATGTAAATACGTAATGTATGAAACTGTTTATTGTTTGTCGTTTGCAGATTGTTTATGATTTATGGTTACAAATTCCTGCCGCGCAAGGAACCCTGGGATATCGCTAATGACGAAAACTTTTTTTTAAGCCACGGACAAATGAATTAAAGCTGGTTTTTCGTGGAGAGTTTAAATTACCACAATTTTGGCCCCTAGCATCACTAGCGAACCTACATTCTTTTTTTTTTTTTTTCTTTTCTTTTTCTTTTTTTGTCATTGTACTTTTTAATTTCTTAGTTTAAATTTAACCAATTAACATTGATATTCATTAGTGTGCCATAAGTATAATTCGGACCATAGTAAAAGTTTACAGTCTTGCACTTTGGCATTCTTAAGAAAATTACTCATATCTAAGACATTTTCCAATTATCAGGAGTTTTCACTGTAGTTTATTTACTGGAATTGCTTTCTTGAAAAAATCATAATCACCTAAGTGTTTTGTACAGAGCGTGCGACGTGTGACGTGTGTTACACTACCTCTGGCGAAGTGTAAAGCGCTTACGTAACATAGATCAACATGGCTCCAAAATGACGCCATTTTTATTGTTTTGTGACTGAAATGTTTATACATTTGTGAAAATACAATCCATATTAGCATTGTTAATGGGGAACTGCAACGCAAAATGTAAATAGATGATGTGCAGCCATGATGCACAGTAGCTTAATTTGCATAACATTTGCAAAACTCGTGAGAATGGGGATCGAAGTGTTAGAGAGCTTTGTGAGTTGAGGCTAAATAGATTCAAATCGCCTTTTGCGGGTCTAGAAGTTCTAAGTAATGGCCTACCTAAGTCGATTGGTCGTTTCTTTATGTTTGTGAAAATTAAGTTGTTTTTTTCAGTATATTAGAATGTCCCTTGCTCTGCCGCATTATTTAGAAAAGGTCACACACAGTTCTGTACCAGTTATTTGTAATCAATACTGCCACCTTTCTACAGAATCCACATAATTACATATGTAACATGCATACCACGTCCCAATAGGCCTGCTAAATCGTCTCCACAGTTTGTCTTTGTACATTTATATCAAGCATATATTTGACTAATCTCTCCATTAACGAAATTTACAATAAAGATCCTGTTAGGAATTAGACTAGAGCTGTTTGGTCCCATTGCAAGGTCAAAAGCAGATATTCAGGGTGTGTTCAGCGCTCACCTAGTTCAGAATACTCCACAAAGTTACAAAAAAAAAAAACAAAAAAAAACGAGAAACTAAAGCTAAACCGTACCATACAGAAAGCATCATACGTCCAGGCTGTGCTATCAACCTCCCTCGCTACAACGTCTAACATGTTATACATACAGGCTGTTCTATGAACCCCCCTCGGTACAAAGTCTTACATCAAATACATTTAGACTGTTCAATCGACCTCCCTCGGTACCACGTCTTAAATGATATACATATACTGGCTGTTCTATAAACCTCCCCTCAGTACAAAGTCTTACTTGTTTTACATTTAGACTGTTCTTTCAACCTCCCCTATATAGTACGTCTTTTATGGTTCACATACAGGCTGCTATACCTACCTTCCTGCTGGTGCAACATCTTAAACGTTGTTTAGAGTTAAACAATGATAAAGCACCTATCATAATCATTATTTTAATTGTTATGTAAATTACCTGTTTCATTTTACCGTATAAAACTCCCTTGATAACAATACACATATTCAGTTGTGAAGATAATTATATAAATTACAAGGAGTTTGACACTACGCGTAAGAGCGCGTCAGACACTTTACACGACTAATTAATCAAATGAGAGAACACTAATGGATTCAAAACCGATCTGGACGGACAGTTGATGTCGATTGTCTTTCCTCGTGGGATATTAACGAGACGGAAGCAGATAGATGGTCACACAATAGTCGATTGAGATTTCATTATTTTGTTTAGTTGATTTCCCAAGGTTCAATTTCTTCTTACAAAGCCTCGTTTTCGGACCAAAACTTCTCAATCTAGTCAGCGTAATCCGGAAATTACGGGGTCTCAAAACGCTTTGTAGTTATCAAGTACTTGATTGAAACATATTAGAATCCGGTAGTGTAAAACATTTTGATGATGTAACGAACGTAAAATGTGCATGTTTTATTGTGTTAACTACGTCACTGTCGCTAATGACATAAACTGATGACGCGTTAAAGGCGTATAAATGAAGTACGTTTTGTTTATGGCAATACAACGTGTTCTAGATTGCAGACCTCGTGATATTGGCAACACGGAAATGAGGATTGTCTTAGAAGGATAAAGGATGGAAATCAATGTCTCCTCGAAGTCGTGATGTATATATATATATATACAGAGTTTGAGCTGAATATTTCAAACAAACGAGGGTAATAAACACGTTTGATATTGTACAACATTACGTAATGATAGACACAGATTACGTCACTATAGACGAACACAATATAGCGTCATCATAAACATACACTAAAGTACTTCACCTCAGGTAGACGCAAATTACGTCATCACAGACACAAAGTACGTCACCACATGCAGACGCAAATTACGTCATCACAGGCAGATACAAATTACGTCATCACAGATAAATACAAGTTACGTCATCATAGATAGACATAAGCTATGCCATCATAGACAAGCACAAATTACGTCATCATTGGAAACACAAACTACGTCACCATTGACAAACACAAATTACGTCATCACAGAAAGACCCAAACTATATCATCACAGATAGACTTAAAATACGTCATCGCAGGCAGATCCTAACTACGTCATCACAGACAATCATAAATTACGTCATATACTCATAGGACCTTACAGACAAACTCAATACATGCCCTGTATAGGTAGATTTAGTATGAAATATTTAATACCTTATTTTCCCCACTTATACGCACTTTCGTATTTATTGTAACACGCTATCCTGTTTGTTAGTTTGTTTCAGTATCTAAATTAGCTATTGCACGTGCACAACAATTAACTGATCCAGATGTTAGCATTGGCTATTAAATTTTGACCAGTGCTGAAAACCCGCGAGCTTATGTAATCGTTTGAGGTGAAATATGGCCGTCAGGAACTGAAAGACGTCCTAAAACTTCCGAAAGAAAAGACAAAAACCGGCTAAAAAACAGGCTTTGATGACAGCAAAACAACAACATTCAAAAGGCAGACACCGTCAACAGATGATTGAGCAATGCTTGGTTGCTTTCTCGCCGCTCTCTATCAGACATGTGACCACTGGTCCGATGTAAGCTTTTTTTGCCTCAGTTCGTCAGACAGTATGATTCCCATTTGGTGATCACCGAACACGCTATTCCGACTGGGCTTTATTCTGACTACAAAAGTACTCGTCACTGCGGTGTTACTGCTTTGGTTGATTTTCTCCTAATAATAAACCTCACCCAATCAGCATTGACGAACTTCGGCCTTAAACATTTGTATTATAGCGTGGAGACGTACAAATGGATGACGATGCTAGATCTACATAGGCCCGGCTATACATTTACGTACATGTATATACAATATTATCTGTAACCGGAAGTGATATGACCACTCCTACGACCGTCAGATTCACCAGACGTGAACCCATCTTGGCAAATGTGGGACTATCTGGGACAAAATGTCAATGTACGGGATCCAAATTGCTGCGATATTGTAGAAATTAAAAAAAACTAAAATGTTTTAATAATGGCTGAGATTCCTTTAAAAAACAAGTTCCAATGACGGCTAAATAAAACAAGTGCAATCAATGATTGCGAAATCTCACCGGCGGCAGCAATTACACTATGCATTCATTTTTTATGTATGTATAAGCATGTCATTTTGAAATTGTATGTCACATAATATCGCTCCTATACCTCTAATGGATGTATAAACCAAATAAAGAGGGCGTGGACTTACACGCTTTCCAAAACTAACCCCCAAAATCTTTAAAGTCCACTTAATGGTAAAATACCAAACAAAATGACAAATTTGTTCTGCATGATATTGCCACAGCATCACTCCTGGATCTCTAATGAATGTATAAACCAAATTAGAAGGATGATAGGTGTATACTTTTGGACTTACCCCCAAATCTTTAAAGTGAGTTTTGGTGCAAAAAAAGTTCACAAAATGATAAAATGCGAAAAAGTCACAATTTTTTTCAGCATGATTTTGCTTCAAAATTACTCCTAGACCTCTAATGAATGTTTTAACCAAATAAGAAGGGCATGAAGTGTACACTTTCGGACTTACACGCTTTCCAAAAACTTACCCCAAAAACTTTAAAGTTTTGGGGTGGGACGCGGACGCCGGGGTGACAGCATTAGCTCTCAGTTACTCGTAACCGGTGAGCTAATGAGTCTTTTTTATAATCCTGATGTTTATAAATATAGATTGTGATTTGTATTTTTAAAAGAATGCAGTTTTCACATAATGCGAGAAATCCATCAAAATCCAGTTCGTGAATTACTTTAAAAAGTACTAAATTACTTAATAAAGAAAATTTACCAACCCACACCTCAATTCACACATCCTTCATGTTCTTTCTTTTCTTTCTTTCTCTGTTTCTTTCTTTCTTTTTTCTCTGTTTCTTTCTTTTCTTTTCATCTGCTTTAACACAGACCTTTGCATGCCATACAATGAGAATTATTCCAATATATATGAAAATATAATGATAATTAATTTAAAGCATGTATGTTCCATAAATGTCTAAATTTACAAGTCGTCGAGGCGAGGCACACGCTCATATAGACACTGGGTTCAATCTAGACATATACAAATTACGTCTTCAGAGATTTCACAGCCTCTTTTCCAAATATACAATGAATGCTTTAATTGTCTCGGAAACGGCTGTGCTTTGTAATCAGAAATACTTGTGCGTAACGAGTATGCAGTAATAGATCGCTCTTACAAGGACGTTCCGACGGGATTTGATCCAAACTCCATCGGAATATGTGTCAAGATATGTCCTAGATAGCTCTAGAGTGACATCAATATAATCAAAGGAAGTGGCAAGTAATTTGAATAATCGGGATTTATGGGGAATTTCGGCAAAGATAGTCGACGGGCTTCACTTAATCGAAACAGAAATGTTATACCCTTGTTTTTTTCACATAATGAAACGAATGATGATGTCATAAGTACCATCAGGGTTATGGAAGGATGAAGCTGATAGAGGATACAATGTGTCGACTAGGTCAGTTGATTCCATAAAGTGGGTCATATTTAGAGGTAAATCTTATACAGTTTGTTATCATTCATTTTTACATTACAGCCTGGTTTTTTTCATGTCTAATGTCATTTGTTTTATTAAACAACTCACAAAAAACAAGAGTAAATTCTGTTTATATACCAATTCTAGATTTACGAAGAGTATAGGTTATTTTGAGGTAGAACTTAATTGAAAAAAACTCATTCGAGTAAAGAAATATAAATAAATAAATAAACAAACAAATAAACATAAATAAAAGAGTTGTCTTCATTGGTATGTTGCAAGGTCCCTGAAATGTTTATGTTTTCAAGCGTTAAAGTGACAGATATCCGGATATCCTCTCGCATTTGGATTCTCTCGAGATTTTACATAATATTAAGTACAGGGTTAGGCGTGACAATGGTTAATTTTTATCACCGTCAACCTATGTACATGTATACCAATTCACAGAAAATATCTGCAAGTATTTAAAGAATATTCACTGACAATGCAAAAATCAATTCTAATCGTATTTCCCCCAGATCTTTTGAAATGTCTAGAAAGGGCGCTTGGCAATTAGAGATATTCTTCAAGAAACGAAGAGATGTGATCGAATACATACCAAAGAATAAAAAAAATCGTCATCACCCAGAAAAATTGTTGATGATGTCGACACAGTAAAGATCAATAATGTATAAAAAAAAAATTAATTTTTTTAAACAAACTGTTATCTATAAAAACCATAAATAAGTGTTCTGCAACCATTCAGATAAAAATCATTGCATGTCGACGGAAATATTATGTATCGAAAAAACATAGTCCCTTATGGGAACAGTTTACAATATGATATTGTATCTGGTTTATACTGTACTTTATAGGAAATGATAGCAATAAATATTAGCTAAAGTGTATCCATTTGTTATCTTATTAAATTTCGCAAAGTAGAACTTCCAGATGTTTTGATATTTATGTGAAAATGTACAAAATATTCGACAATTTTACAAAATCTATAATCATGTACATCCATAAGGTTTAAAGCTATATAGACGGTTGGCAATTGAAAACTAATATTTCATGAATCATTTTTATTATTGATATAACGTATACAAAAAATCCACATAAAATGTCTTCCCGAATTGTCCGATATGTTTCCCGCGGGCGCCATTTATCAATGTATACCTCAAAAGGCAGCCATTTGCGAACTAGCGGAGCGCCATAAAGTGCAAGCTATATCGAATGCACAACTCGGCAGTAGCCACAATAAGATTTTATCGGGCGTATATCGCAATTCATCATCATGAATAGCTACATTCGAAGACTTTACAGGAATAAGAATTGTTTTATTAATTTCCTCTAAGGTATATGACGGGTTGTCAGTTTGTTAACGTTTTTTATGGCCAATATTCCCTTTGACCCATCGTTTCCCTCTACTCAAGATATATTTGGGCTCGTTTAAGATAAAATCAAGCTATCTTATGAGCGTCTGTGAACATTACCAATATAGACGGATGATTTCATAATTAGGACATTTATTAAAGTATAGTGCATTGTCGGAATCATTCGATAGGGGATACTATGGCCGCTGAATTTGGCCATCTCGAGTTTGGCCTCGGCGACCCGCCAATGCGATATTTAACGAAGTTTTGCATTGCAGCGATGTTCGAAGAGATATGCTGAACACATATATATCTATAAACATTACACATCAATTTCATGTTTAAGTGAAGAAAATGGATCATACACAGTTGCGTCTTCCTAAATACCGAAAAAAATGATTGATATTCTGTTCAACTATTTATAAATTATGTATGACAAGAAAATGAAAACAGCCATGACGTCTTATCATCAATCACGGGAAAGTGTTTCTCGTTCTATATTTAGACATCCCTTTGTCCATTGTTTCCAATGTTCTCAAATAAAGCACTAGCTTATTTTCAATTTGTATTAGTGTATTTTCCTCATATTTGGCAATGACGGTTTTTCAAAGTTGTTTACAACATTTGTTTTTCCCCGGGTACTCCGGTTTCCTCCCACAGTAATCAAGTTCAATTTATTCCAAGGACCTATCGGCCCATAAGTGAAAATAACAACATGGAAATGCATAGGTATACAATATAACAGTTACATGGTCGGAGAGTGTTCAACATAATATTGTAAGCTTATCCATCTCATTAGTTTAACACAATAATATTTAACTAGTAAGACCCCTCACGCGCTTCCATCCAGGCCAACAAGCGTGATTAATATAAGTTGATATAACTTGCACTTGTAAAATAAATACAGTTTACATTTGGTATGAATATAGTTGGAATTACAGAGAGTGTAGTGTATACAACAGAAATCAGGTTTCGCTCCTCTCTATGTCAGATTAATTGATGTTTATTAACGTATGAACCATTTGTTTTGTTTTAAAAAGATCTGGAATAGGAAAGGAGGAAATAACAAAAACAAATGACTTAAAGGGATGTCGAATATGGTTACAGCTGACAGTGTCTTTTTCTGGTAAAATAAACACGATACGCTTTTCCATTTCAGAACATCCACGTGATTTATTTTCTGCTTGCAATATTTTGATGCGTCAGCAAAAATGAACGTATTTAAGGTTATATGCAACTTTTGACTACAAACTTACATAATACCATATTACATCATGTTAAAAAAAACTAAGCATGATCTATCTTGAGCCGCATGGTCATTGCCCTTCTGTTCAACACGAATCAAAACGACGTAGACTGGATTACCTACCTTAGTACCATTTCTCTCCGCTAGGCTGCGCTCATGAATACTAAGACGTTGTATTTTCGAAGCGAAGCCTAGCGGAGAGTAGAAAACTACGGGTAATCGAGTCTAAAAACGACGATGCATAAAGATTAATCGGAACTCCTCGAGTTTGCTTCAAACAGAGTCCCGAACGTTTAAGACCCGGCGCAAGTTTGAATCCCCGAATGCATTTTTTTTTTTTCAAAAGGCTATCTCATAATCCAGACTTCACTGACGAGACTTGTATGGTATATGAATACAGTAAAATCATATCAAACAATGGAATTTTTCTTTATTACATGTATAGATGTAGAAACTAATCACATTCCTCACATACAACATCAAAGGGGTTGTTTTTTATATTATAAATAATTATGATGTGCAACAACTCATATACAGCATTAATTTTACTGAATTAATTAATACCACTTTGTATTGGATAATTTCCATTGCCTCATTTGACAGCTTATCTGCATATCATTAGATGGAATCGGGATTAATGATACATAAACTGTATTCACGGCAATTCATAAAACATCCCTTAGGTACGGCATACGCATAAAATGATCGACTGAATATTTTTTCCTTTCTCGCCAAAACTTTGATATAGTAGCACAAATGACGAAAGACGACAACTTTATGACTCGTGCCCAGACCGGGCCTCGAACTCACGATCTAGGGCACCAAATAGCTAGCCAGAAATACCCGCAGCTTATAGGGACCAATCAACCAATTGTTTTCCCATAGACTTTAGTGTTAACGTTTTGGAGTATTTCATTCAAATTCTTGAATTCAATATGACAATTATGGTTTATAACAAAAGTTTAGGGTCTGATATAACACCTAATACAAAGAAAGTCGGGTCCTTCAGCTCAAATTTTCTCCAGGGAAGCCATTTTGAAAATAAGTGAATTTCGCAGTAAAAATTCTCAAAAATCTTAAATGTTTACCTGTTTATTATTATTACGTGAACTTTTGGGAAAAAAATCAATCGGACTTACGAAATTTATATCAACATTTCTTATTGATAGTTACCTATCAGGCTACATATCTATTTTCTCACTTCATAACATACTGGCCAATCAGTGGTTGTCAGACATTTTATCCTTGTCTCAACTTTCTATACACAGGGGCTGTTTCAAAAATATATTTTTTCAATTGGTTGGTTGTTCCCTTATACCGCGTTCTTATAAACAAATATAAATATATAGGGAATAATACATACCTTTTTCAATATCGGACCCAATATTGGCCGAAGTATACAATAAATTGCTTTAAAGCTCCAATATAGCTTGTATTAATCAGGAAATGACAGGATAAGTCAGGACGCTATTCTTATTTTGTCTACTTAGACATTCCTGGTTCAAAAAATATCTTTCAGAATGTGGCAAATGCATTACTACGATAGATAGATACATGATAATAGAAATAAACATTATCAGGAAGGAGCAGAGGAATGAATCGTTCACGGCTGAAATTTCGTATGTTAAAGGCCCCCAAAATTCCTGGAGTATCAAGCACGCGGTTTGCTAATCACTCGGTCATCACAGTCGATCTGTACTCTTCCGCGAGGCAAACAATTTTGAAGATTTACGCCCCTTCCCAGCTGTGTGGTGTAGACGTTAGAGCGTTAATAACTCCAGGTGCTACCTAATTCATGAACTTCAGTCGGTGTAATGTTTTCATAATATTTAAATAAACTGCTATAACAGCTGTATTTTAGCATTTTGATTTAGAATTTGTACTGCTCTCCCAAATTATCTGCTGCGACTTTAGACAATAAAATGGAATCTATCTTCTTAAATTGGATTCTTTATCAGCAATAACATTTATATCGACTGATTATCGTGTCTCGTGAGCCATTAAAATCAGGTACATATGTTTTGTGCTAATTTACGGGATGTTTACTTGAGTTTTATCCATACGTTGTACACATCTCTCACGTTTAGTGACTTTTCGTGAGTCGGCATAAATAACGCAGAACATTTATTCTCCACATAACTTATAGGAAACGTACATTTGTATATCTAACACGTTATATTGTTCGTTTGGTAGCAGATTTGTTTTTGTTTGTTTGTTTGTGTTTATGGTTTCTTTCTTTCTTATTTTTTTTAATTCATGTTTTTTTTTTTTAAATTTAAAACAATTCTCCTAGAATGTTCCAAGTATATTTATCTTTTATTTAATTCATTTAACGGGTTTAACGTCGGTTATTCCCTTCAACCGACGAAAGTATATTTAACAACTAAATATTGATTTTTTTATTACATAATATGTTTGATTTTCCTTAACTATACGCGTAAGTTATATTTTGAACAATTACACGGCTAAAATGACTATTGCACGATCACGTGCGACCTATTGAACACCTGTAACGTTTCAGAATTTGGTCACGTACGAACAAGTGAAAACCTGTGACGTTTCGGAATTTGGTCACCTGCGATCTATTTACACCTATGCCGTTTCGGAATTTGGTCACGTGCGAACTATTGAACACCTGTGACGTTTCGGAATTTGGTCACGTGCGAACAAGTGAAAACCTGTGACGTTTCGGAATTTGGTCACGTGCGAACTATTGAATACCTGTGACGTTTCGAAATTTGGTCACGTGCGAATTATTGAACACCTGTGACGTTTGGGAATTTATACATACCCTTTCAAGCGTCTTAGTCACTAGGATGTCAACACTGCCAGACGGCAGTCATGGTGACTTTTAGGCCTACAGGAAAGTCGAGATTTCAGTAATTTTAAGTGTGTTTTAGTGATTATGTAATAAAACAAGTATATCATGGGTGTCTGTGCAATAGTCCAGAATATTTTACTCTTGGTTCTGGTAATTGACCGCTTTTGCTGGGAACTATTAGCTGATAGTAACGAAAGTTCACTGTAACATTTTAGAAGCTCGGTAACTAAAAAACTGAACTTCAGTTCCCACAGGAAAAGGTTATAATAAACCAAATCGCAATAAATAGTGTCCAAATTTCTTATCACGAGTTCCAGACTCTTTCGCAAAGTATTGATCAAATTTCCTTTCCGTCAACTAAAACAATTTTCAGAGTTACTGGGTAAATAGCTTTACCAGATTTAAGAAGTTATAAATATAAAACAGTTAATAGTAATTGGCCTGACGGGATAGCCTCGATTTCGTAATGTTCAAGAGGATTAGATGGAAATTGTGGCAAACATTTGAAACTAGGTCACCCCGCCCCGTAGATTCCGGGGATTAATTGGAGATCCGGTAGCATCAAATTGGATCTTACTAGATATGTACGTTTGATTCATTTGTAATCCAGACTTAAATCGACCGCACAGCTCCCCACCTCGAGTTAAGTTTTAACAAATATAAGGAAGCTCATTGTCGCCAACGGTATAACATAAAATTTCAACCTATGCAGATATTTGAATATTATTGATTGTTTGAGAAAGAGTATAACGAGGAAGCGTCGGCGAATTGACTTTAAAAGACATATTTACATACAATGTTGATTATCTATAGCTAGAGCCACTCTGAACCCGGGACCTACCAACCGAGTTACCTGGCCATTGGCAATCAATCCAGTCAAGTACCCCCCCGCCCGACTCCTTCCATCAACAGAGTCTTCGACTAAGAAGACACCCACGAGACCCAACACCACCACTCGTTGGTATATGATGATCAACGCAATGGCCAGGCTTGGACTCGAACCTGGGATCTCCAGATAATTCACTGCCAAATTGTTCTTTACTATTATTTTGATATGTACTACGGGCCACTGGCAAAGCATGCTTCTTGTTTTAGTCCTTTTTGTTTGGTTTTCTTGGGTTTTTTTTGGTTTTTTTGTTGGGTTTTTTTTTTTCATATTGTTTCCATGTTCCCTACTTATTCCCCCATGTCGACTGAATTACGGTAAACGAACACCCCCTCCATCGCGAGGCTAGATGGATGGCGACCATATTCCAATGTACAATTAAAAGCTGTCATATTACTCCCATATTTCCATATGTTTATGCTCTCAGACACCATAAGAACACAGGTTCTCGCCTCTCAATCGCCTAATAAAGTTTACACATTGTGTTCCAATTGTTGCAGGAAGGCGAGAGGTGGGCCGCCAACAGGGCTAGTATTCCCAAGGTTCTCAGTCCATAGCTCATTGATCGAGCTCAAATCCCTCGAGTGTGTAGCTAAAAACGGCAATGTAATATACAGTTCACATTCAATGTCGATACTTACAGAGCTGTTGTTGTTGTTGTTGTTGCATCTGGGTTTAAAATCTTAGTTAAAACATGAAAATGTAAAAAGTAGCTGTCCCTTTATAAATAAATAAAATCAATTAATGCGACGAGTCTTAGAATTGCCCTTATACCACGTCCTCGGCGAGGTGAAACGATGAGTTCGTGGCGAGTTGCATAAATCTCAAATAAAAAGGAAACAAAAATAATATTCTGTTTATCACAAAACTATATATATATATTTGTATTTGTAAACATTTGTAAAAACGGGATTTTATCAGAATAATGTATACTTTTAAATTGCAACATTTTCATTCACTGATTTTCTTTGGTGACATCACAATGCATGTGACGTAATGATGACGTCACACTCAAAACCTATAGCTAATCACACCTTCGTTGGGCGTCATAACACGTGTTTTCATAATTAGATTTTTGTAATGGGGGTTTTGACACCGGTAACTGGGGGGTTATTTCCCAGACATCAATTTGTGGTATGTTTGCATCATATTACTATTTTCATATATTCTGCCGTCATGCCCTAGGTTTTGAATATTCCCCAGTGAGCGAAGCTCACTTTGATTAAAGAGGATTTATCCCGAACAAAACGTTATCACATGGTCCGGACCTCCTAAGATGGCGGCCTCAAAAAGTCTTATCAAGGATCAAGGGAGATAACTCGGTGTAGAGGTATTGATTTCACCATCTGAACGGTGTTATAACGTTGTACTAAATCAAGCAGAACGACACGACCTTTAAAATTTCTCCAAGATCAAAAGATGAAATATAGGTCACATGAAGTGGTAAATCGAACCAACATTCCCAGATGGCGTGCTTTTTATAACGGACATAAAATAGATTCATACGCATGAGACTGTATCATGAGGAGAAATGAGGCGTTTTGATTTCTGTTGTCAAAATTGATAAAAAATTATGACCATTCTTTTTGCTTTGACGTACCGAGATGTGGGTTTATATGACACAGATATATTATGGTCATGCATGTGAATATCCGGAATATGTTGGTTTGTGTATTATAGTTTTATCATTCTGACGTGGGTAAAATAGCGTCTCAAGCTTGAAGAAGTTATCTAGTTGTGAAAAAAGATATTTGAAAATAATGAGAGAGAGAAAAAAGAAATTTCAATTAAGAAGAGCATTACAAGGTTCATGGCAGCTTTTCCACCACAGACGGCGATGACACATTTTGTTTATTTTACAGATAAAAGACGTCAACTTGGATGTCATAACGATACCGTCTTTGTCATTTCAAATCACGACAGTCTGACTTTCCACTCGGCGGAGCGTGTGTGATAAATAGGAATATTTAAACCAAATATCAATCCAACCAACAGCTATAGGTGAAATGAAACCATGGAATCATCGTTAAGTGAAAACTCTAGCGCCATAGCTAACCTCCTGCAGCAATCCTATTAATTTGAACTGATGCTATTAAAAAAGTAATAAAAACATTAAATTGCATTTGCCTTACGGGTCATGCACAACGCTTTCATTTCTGACAACCGTAGAAAGATTTATAAGCGACAGTTGACACTCAGAGGGATGGGAAATGACAGACCGGAAATGATACCTCCATCACACCTGTTGCAATGCTTGCAGCCTGTCAATCCTGGTCTGACGAGTAACGTTACAGTTGAATAGGTGTTCTGTGTTATTAAAAAAAAAAACGTTAGTGTCTATGCTTTAAAATAAGTTCTAGAGAAAGCATGTCATTTGAAACATGGTATCATCGCAAAGCGAAACAAATACGTTCCATCACATACAATATTTACAGCCAGGTAATATATGCCCAGTACCAACTTTGTCAGTATAGTAAGTTTTAAGCAAACTCCAAAATTCACAAAGGTTTTCACCCTAAAAATCATGTAAATTGTAGGGCGTGTTGAGATGTTCATACTATAATGCATCTATAATTCAGGTTTGGTTGAAATAACATTCATGCTTTTTGGGGGAACTGAGTTTCAAAAATAAATCAATGTCCAGATCACTGAACCATACATTTTGGATGATATTCCGTAAATGAAGGCTTTGTTGAGATGTTCACTATGTGATCAAACTATATACCAAGTTTGGTTAAAATTGGACTCATACTTCTTGAGTAACAGATCTAAACGCAAAATATTTTAAAGTGAAATGTTGACGTCGCCACCGCAGCCGTCGCCGTCACCGCCAGAAAAGCAACACCATAGTCTTGCTTCGCGACTTCGACAAAAGCGAAACACAAATTCTCCAGAAGGGATGTCTGTGGTAATTGATAGTTTTATTTGTATAACTATATAACTCTGTGCCGTAGGCTAGAAATAGCGTTCTTTTGAAAACCATATACTCAAAATTAGCGATCATTTAAAACGTAACACATGAAATAGGTATGTCTCAAGTGTGATGACAGAAATGGGCGTGGAAGCGATTAACTGCAGCTTTTGGATTGAAGCCTGATGGATCATAAACATGGAACACAAACTACAAGGCAACAGGATTCCAAAACAAGATGAAGAGAAACGGAAACCAACAGTTGGTGTTGGCATATTCAATTAAAATCTCTTTAAAGTATCACAGAAAAAAACATGACTAATCGGGCCAGTCTCAAATTCTTAAAATTCTTGAAAACTGCTCGAGAAATTTCGATGAGTTTGTATAATCAGATGGTATTTGTCAAAAGGAAATAAATGTTAAAGTCCCCATACACAATAGACAAAAAAACGATACATTGGTGTTTCTGTAAGGCACACGTATTTTCATAGCTCCCCCCTCCCAAACCAATCTTGTATGTGTAAACGAGCTCTGCTAAACTTCAACAAACCCAGTAAACAGCAGAACTTCTCTGTCAGATTTTTCTTTATCGAATCCATCAGTAATTCCCTATCGACTGTGTAACACTCATCTCCCTAACACTTCCGGTTACAATTAAAGATTTTTTGCAACAGATATACTGTGCATGTTGTCGTTATTCACACGTGCACGCCACGCGCGACGCCAGTTACCGTAGATAGACTCCATTGATAGATTGTATACCTCATGCCGGTGCATGCGCCGTAATGATCATACGAATACTTGAACAACATTATGCATCGTAGGCCATTTTGTCATGACCTAAGGTGTTTCGAAGGAAGAAAGGAAAAGACATTAGGCTTTCCATCTGTAAAATCAGATACTTTTAAAATTATTATTTTCTGCCTGTCTCGAATGAATCCAAAAACAAACCTTCTGTGTTCAGTTCGAAAGATTTACTCACGTGAGAAGCTACGTAAAACCTCTACCCCGTCAGTCAAAAGTGAATGACGTCACAACCTCTTCCCATTCCCACCAACACTTTTCTTTGACAGCGTGTGCCACGTGACACACATGTATTTCTGCTCCTACTTCCCAATTGATGGCAGAACGATTGTAAGAAAAAAAACAGGGAAAATGTTGCTAAAAACACTTAATCAAAGGAATTTGCACAAATTCCTATACATATAAGGCCCGTGCTTTTATTGCCAAGTCCTTCTGTGCTAAATAACTGAAACGTCGACCTTGAACATGGATGGGTCGTGCGATTTGTTTCTTGAATCTGCATCAAGTCGAGTAATTGCTATAGATACTAAACAAGTATATAAAGTATATATAACATAGTAACACAATTGACGAAGGCAGACAACTTTATGACTCGTGCCCTGACCGTACCTCGATCTCACGATCTACGGCACCCAATCGCCTAGCTAGAAATACCCGCAGCTTATACCGCTGCGCCACATCGGCGTTCTTGAAAAATACGTTTCAATGACGCAGTGATCATCTGCCCGATACCCTGACATGATCATAGTTGAAGTCGTCAATTTTGTAGGGTTATTAACGCAGGGCGTTTCAGATATGTAGGGTTATTGACAAAGAACATCACATATTTGTGGAGTTATTAAAACAGAACATAAACGCTACATATTTGTAGGGTTATTGGAACAGAACTTTTGATTTGAAGGGTTTTTGACATAGAACTCACAGATTTGTAGGGTTATTTACAAAGAATGTCACAATTTTCTAGGGTTACTGAAACAGAACGCTACGCATTTATAGAGTTGTTGATATCTGTTGGCAGTTTTGTTTGGTTTTTATGACACAGAACGTCATAGATTTATACGGTTGTTGATATTATCCGACAGATTTGAAGAGCAATTGAAAAATAGCTAGCTCAACAGGTTCATAAGGTCAATGACACCGAACTCCGCAAAACTTGTGTGATTGTCGGCGTTCTGCACATCCGGGATTACATCACGTATAACCCCGGACGGGCGCCCCATTTGTCATTCTAGAAATGGGGAGTCGATTGCTTGGCTTTAACCTTAATTAATATCAGTTAAAACACGTGACGTAACACTGTGGAGCCAACCCCGAAGCCTATATTTCATAGCGGAAGCATATATTACATAATCTGTAATGAAATCGAAACTACTGTACTTTCATATGGAAGACACATTCGTTTTGAAGTGTATGAACGCTTCGTTTCAACGGAGTTTATATAATTCCAACAGCGCCCTAACTCATCCCTGCACACAGGATTAATCGGCCAGCGAGAGGTTCCGATCTTGAAGTGGGAAACACCAGCACCTAGATTAAGATTTCTCTAAACATTGATCATTCTCGAGATTCCTAGCCATTCTGAAGAATTCCTTACCGCTTTGCAATATAACGGTTCATTAATTCTCCCCCGTCAAAATCCGGCTTACCTCGCCACCCCGGCACGATACAACTACAGTATGTTACCATCAGCTGCTTAGAATATATCGGATGCTCACTCAAATACTGTCAAAGTTATACTTTAATATTTTCGTATTGGTACGTATATTGTCTTCGGCGGTATTCTATTCCACATTGCCGTCATATTATATCTTTATTGCCCTCGTTTTCAATCTACTTTTCCGCCCCATTCTCTCCCTCGCCATCCCATTACATAATTATATCCCTCGCCGTTGTATTCGCTCTCCCTCGCCATCATAATCTCTCCCTCGCCATCATATTCTCTCCGTCGCCATCGTATTATATTTCCCTCGTCGTCCTTTTCTCTCTCCTCTTCATCACATTCTCTCTCGTTCGCTGTCGTTTTCTCTCTCCTTCGAAACCGTCGCCATGTATTCAAGTGAACAAATCATAACTTCCTCAATTTATGTCAATATCATTGTGAATCTCCCTCAAATTATCACATGACTAGTGGTCTTTTACTACAGGTACATCGTCCACAAAAAGCCCAAAAGAGCTTTGACACAAGCTAATGCAACTTATCAAGCCAAAACAATTAGTTATCCTTGCTGCGGAGTGATCAGATATTTGTTTATCCTAAATCGGTGTATTTTCCGAAGATGAACCTCTTCATGTATACCTTATTATACCAGACAGCGCCATAAAAATAGCAAAATTTTGTATATATACATTATTCCACGTTTCGATTAAATCTAATTATGTTAAAGAAATTTAATGCCTTCTCGTATTGCTAGTTTCGACATGAGCATGTTAAAATTTCAACACTTGGTTTTCATTTTATTTGTCTGCACATAATATTATTACATTCGTTCAATTAAATTAACCATCTTCTGCGAGGAATTTAAAATAAGAATTGTTAAACAACATTTTTCAAATAGTTTATCATACATGTCGATTTCATCCGTATTTTGGTGTCTTTCCTTTGATAACGAGCTTAGCAAGTTCACCAATTGAATTTTAATGTAGGAATGTTCAGGAGAGGCTATGAGAATATACATATGTACGCGCTGCCTTGAACGAGGGAACCAGTGAGGCATTGGATGTATATATCGGCTCAGCAACAGCAGCAACATGCATCTTGTGTAAAGATGCTACTGAAGTTTGTAAAAAAGATATTAATCATAAAACGTCACTGACAGCTTAACATATTAATAACCACCTTGACTCCAGACTCACAAACGTTTTTAACACAGGGAAATTGCTTATCTAAAATATCCCGTAGGAAACAGTTTCGGAGTTTAAAAAATGCCGACGAAGAATATGAAGGCGGTTTGAGAGAATGCGATGGCGAGGGAGCAGAATCAATCTAAACATGTTCTTATCTAATTCTAATAGTATTTTTCCTGTTGAAATATATCCTGGAGGTTAATTGTTAACTTAATTAAGAGCTGTTAATTATCAACACTATGTACGTCACGGCGACTTTTGTATTTCGTTAATAAGCAGCTTTGGTATTTAATTTACTGCTCGAGTTATTTTTGGGTTAATTAAATATCACCATGGGAATTGTAATCCGATAACTTGTTACGTTTTTTAATTATGTTTTGACATATCCTAGTTGGTATAGGGACTTAAGTTTTAGCGGGCTATATAGCTTAGCATTCTGTAAAAATGACTCCGTTTTGAGTAGACAAGTATTTTCAGATTCGTGCGGCCCAAAGTAAGAACCTTCCTGTGATATCCGAAAGGAGCAAACAAATTACATTTTATTTTTTACAATCCCTAGTATTACTTCGCTTGCAAGGAAGGGCAAACTATGCTACGGAATTTTTTTTTTTTTTTTTTTTTTTTTTTTTTTTTTTTAAATCCGGCAGGCTATTTTTGGTCGGCATATCTGTATTCCATACACATCTCATATTTAACGAAAAGCGTCTGTTCTTCACAAAGCATACGTGGCATGTTAATGTCGTTACCAGGCAGCAGGTTTGATATCATGATTGGGTTAATTGATACTCTAATTAGCACTGTCACAAAACATCACCTTGCCAACCACCTTCCTAAAGTGCAATATAGTCATGGCTCAATGCCATGTTATCAAAATCTTTTTCGCACTGTTTACGTCAGCGCTGTAAATATATTTACAGCCATAGGTACAATATAATATATATACCTCCCCATACCGGTACATGGCGACCCCACCTCCTCCAACACGTGTTTAAGACATAGTTAAGCCGGTAGCTTTTACCTCCATACCTTAACATACTCATGTCTCCTCATCTAAACGTTTATAAAACGTGTTTTCATTATCACCCCACCAGTAAGATTACCCAATTAATATGATGCCAGATTATACATACATAACGTCTTCCGGATGCTTCATCAGATATGAAGAGTGCGGGTAGAGTACATCCGAACTGTACTCATCCCGAGTTATGTCCCCTGATTTTCATTTGTGTAGGGCGCGTTATTTGATAATGCAGTGTGATTGCTACAAAAAAAATTACTTGTTATTGCTGGGACCGACCAACCAATTATTTTTCCATAGACTTTAGTGTTAACGTTTTGGAGTATATCATTTAAATTCTTGAATTCAATATGACAATTATGGTTTATAACAAAAGTTTAGGGTCTCATATAACACGTAATCCAAAAAAAAGTTGGGTCCTTCAGCTCAAATTTTTTCTAGGGTAGCCATTTTGAAAATGGGTGAATTTCGCAGTAAAAATTCTCAGAAATCTGAAATGTTAACCTGTTAATTATTATTACATGAACTTTTGGGAAAAAAATCAATCGGACTTACAAAATTTATATCAACATTTCTTATGGATAGTTACCTTCAGGCTACATATCTATTTTGTTACTTCATAACATACTGACCAATCAGTGGCTGCCAGACAATTTATCCCTGGCTCAACTTTCTATACACAGGGGGTGTTTCCAAAGTCTATTTTTTCAATTGGTTGGTTGTTCCCTAAAAAGCTGCATTAAATTTTATCTTACGCAACTATATGATTTTGATTCCAAAATAGCCAGGATTTCTAATGTACATGTAGTATTTGGCGCCGACTATAAATTATTTTTTGAATAAAACTGTCACAAATATAGCCTGCATATTGAACACTAAAACACAAAAATCAACTAGACAACCCTTATTCGTTTCATAATTCAAGTAGATTTTACTCATTTATATTTATTGTGCCAAGATTATCGATTAGAACTCGACCACCGTCTGTATTATTCGAAGGAACAGACAATTATGCAGAGAACTTTGTTTATGCAATTACCGTCTTTTCATCCTTTCCACCGGTAGGGGTCGCGTCGTTCTGTCTCGGGAGATCCCCGAGGGACCCCAAGACGGAGAGTGACGAGCACGTTAGGTTCCTGGTCAGTGCTATCGAGTCTCGATATTCTTGTCCAATCGTCTTCTTAGCCAACTCGTGCCGAGAAGAAAGAAAGCAAAGCTAAAAGTCATGCCGACTTTTGGCTTTGCTTTTTTTTCTTTTTTTTTTAATTAGCAATAACAGTACCACTCATACAAACTGTACAAATTCTCCCCCTCTCTCATGATTTGTAAGTGAGATTGTATGAGAGTGTGAGATAATTATTATATGCCATCTTGCCTTTTTTATATATACACCAATGTTATATTGTGGGGAAAAGGCTTTAAATAAATTGTTCAACTTGTACCCAATCGACTTGCTGAGAAATAATAAAAAAGCAAACAAACAAAATATGTTAAATAAAGAACTAACGGGTTTGGAAATTTCTTTTTTTGGATTCAAACACAAACATTGTATTATATTAAATATATTTATGGAATGGCTAATACATTTATGCTATAGGATTTAGATTTAACTTTATGACTTTGTTAACAGCTTGAAGCCAAAGTATAGGACCATATGTGGTATCCTTGTGTGGGTGTTGGCAGGGTAACCAAATATCGCTAAAAGGTTATTTAACTGTAAAACAGACAAATAGGCCTAACCCCCGTCGCCCAATGATACATTTCACAGTAGGCGTTTTATATGTCAAGCCAGTGACGCCAGAGGCCCGACGTAAATAGCATGCGTTGTATAAATCACAGGGGATTGCGAACAGGAATATTTCAATTTTGCACTGAACTAACACATTATATGACATTTACTTCTCGTTATTACGATAAAAGTGAAAGTTGAAGATATTCATTTGGTGCAGTTATACTTTCATTTTGGGAAATGTCTTTGATTTCAAAAGATTTTTTTTTTCTGGTTCACAAGAGCCTGTGATTATGTTTGTTTAGCGTACAACATTATATTGAATAAAAGAACGTATGTAAATCAACGACGAAAGACATTCGCACGCCATTTGTTTACGTACTCGTAGCTTCCATTTCATCTGCCGCTGCTTTGAAGTTGAACTTGTGTATGAGACGAGAAGGTGTCGCTCTAGTGGCGTTGTCGTGAGCAGTCTTTCATCTGCACGTGCAGACATGAAACATCATACTTAATGAAGATGTAGTTTTTTTCTTAAACATTTCTTATCAGTGTTTCATAATAATAGTAATGAATTGGAAAATATGTTACTTCAGTCACAAAAGTCAATACCAATGTAATACAAACCTCCTTTAGATGCTTTGTTATCAGGTTATGATGTCATATCACTTGATCGATTGGTGATGTACTGACTCACCCGAGTGCGGACCTGTAATGTTTGGACCGGAAGTGTCCGCGACCTAGTTATCACGTGGTGTAGATGTCATTACTGAGACAGTTGTCTGTACTGTGTAAACCATCACTGACACCCTATCACACGTAATCCATTTAGCGTTCCAAACGTGTTGTACTGGTATCAGATCAAGTGATGCGACCTAGAATTGACCTAGATGGCGCTAACTGATGCAAGGACAGCAGAAACAAAGAATGGTTAATGTGGGCCGGAGATATACGATTTTATAATATTTTCTTTTTTAACAAAGTTTTATTTTATTTTCTTATAAAAAAATAATTTTTTTTTTTTTTTATGTTTCAAGACAGAAATACATGTACAAGTGCCAATCACATTTATAAGAATTAGGGAAAATAAGATGCTTGCCTTTTTAAGATGTACTTACTACCTATATATAATGAAATCTCCGTATTTTTATTTTTTTTTTATATTTTTTTTTTCATTTTGGTTTATAATCTATCATATGTAAGGTAATCTCATTGGATATGGAGTCTGTCTGGAGTTGAAAATTGACATACCGCCTACTTAATCAAAAACTGTACGAAAAGGCGAATCACGTGATTATTTCCCTCACCTAATATCCAAGCACAAATAAATAGTCTTTGATTGTGACGTACGAAAGTCCATTTGCACCCATACTAACAATATTAATTCTGGAGAACATGTCCGTGATAATGGCACAAATTAATTGTCACCATCGAATTATTTTGGACTGAAATATTGGGATGACCAAGACTTGAATAAATACCTTAGTATTGCCTTACCATCTATATCATATATATTTTATGGATAGCGGTAAAAGAACCAATCAAAGCTCTGATTGGCTGAAACTTTCGAAGAGTGATATTGTGACGTCATATCTACATGACGTCAAGTCTAAATATGGGGACATAAATGAATCTAAAATCCCTATCCACTTCAAAGATTTATGAAATATTAGCCGGTCAAAGGCTTTCAGATATTGGGACGTCAAAATGAGTCTAAAATACGCTTCCATTTGAAACGAGATTCATGAAAATTTTGACGGCCAACGACTCATCAAAATTGTATTTATAACTGTTTTATTATTCTCAAATGAAATAGAAAATTGCGAAATAAATCGGGAGTGAGGTATATTTGAAGGACGGCGTTGCTATTGTATGCTATTTAGCTAATTGGGTTTTAAGAGGTGAACTAGACTGTTGCAATATTGCTGATGAAATGGCCTTGACCACATCCGGTCAATAATTTGGAATTCTAAACTGACCAGGGGGATTTCTTAGACAATCTTGCTAATTGCCCCGGTCGGGAAATGACCGTGTCCAGAGACGTGGATGTCCAGTTTTCCTTGGACTGTTTTGTTGTATCTGTCTCCTCTCGTCTCATCAAACGAGATTTCCTTTCGTCCCATCAAAGAGGATTTCGTAGAATAGCAATCAATGGCGTTAAAGAGTCGGTGGTATGAGGCTTCGTGTCCGATTCTGTTTCCGCCTATATTCACTCGCCTGTAAATGACCAGTAGTACTAACACAAGTTCAATTAGTGGGTAATCTCCAATTAGGTTTCTTTTTCTGAAAACAGTAAACATTAAACATTGGTATAATTATTATGTTAAATTCTACAGAGGTCAACTTAAGGTCATACATAACTACAGGTCAGGTATTTGTTGTTAACTACACTTAGCATCATGGTAATACGGTACAGTGTCGTATTTGACAGGATGTCGGAAAAGTCAGGTTTCGGATTAGACAGGTTTCACTGTATATCCAATCGTCTCTTGTTTCATTATAACACTAAGAATAAGAAAATTATCACAGTTTTAAAACCAAAGGTGGGGTCAACGCCTACAGATATTTTAACATTAGCGCCGACCCCCACTCCAATTTCTTTTTTCTTTTTTACTAGATATAGATACATGAAAATAAACCATAATCGTATAAATGAATAATCATTATATAAACTGATAGTCGTAGTGGACCTCCTTGCATAACACCAAGTTTAGTGATAGGGATACCTAACAAATGGATAATAATTTCCACAGGCTAATGTAGATTAAAAAATCAATTATAACAGTTAACAGTGTATAAATTTACTGTTATTTTGATACCAACTATGTCATATTGACATACAAGAGGTAAGCAAAGTGATAAATTTAATGAGAAAAACATGCAAAATTTTCACAAAATACACTGTGAAATGCATATTGTCGAATGCAATTCTGCTATGGAAGAGCTAAATCTATATTTTGACAGGAGCTTAAACATATTTTTGTATCTGAGCGTTAATCTTTTAAAATCTCAGATTGCTTTAATATGTATTTTTCATCTTCTCAAGACATGATATATTCCGGGTGTCAATCTATACATGTACGGACCACATATTAAATTTTCAAGAGAATGCTATATACCTAACATGTGGTAAGACTCCCTTGTTTATCTTCGAGGATTTTAAGGAACTTCAAGGCTTCAGTTCCAGCCGTTTGTATGCTTCTGTATACATTCAAAGATCATTGCATCGGCGTTTTTCAAAAGCAGGTTTAACAACGCAGAACGTCAATGACTTATCCTAGCTCAAAATGACACCAATGTCAATTCCCTCCCGTAGGGCTCAAAGAAAATGCATGCAAATAATTTTGAAACGTACACCAGTAATTTAGTTTTTATAGAAGCATTAAAAAAAATCGCTGTTTGCAATCACGTCCACTTTTAATTAGGGTTTCAGTGCATAAGCAAGCGTGTGTGTTGTCTTAAAATAGCAAATTAATTTTACCACTTTCAACGAGATCGTAACAAATCAGTGCGTTCAGAGTCACAAGTGTTAACGTGTCCTAATTATGTACACATCGGACGGGTTTATCTTGAGATTTGAACACCGTTATACTGTTCTAATCAGCCAAATGTTATTTCTGTAAACAATTAAAAGAAAGTCTACTGTACTCCATACGGATACAATTTGCTCTTCGTCTAGTTAGTACACCGAACCCAATTGTTTATAGAGAATGAAGGTACCGTTGTTATTGAATACAGGATATGTATTGTTAAGTGGGATATCTGGCCGCACCCGTATATAATATATTATATTGTGTCGGTCCACAAAGCACAGAAGTTGGGAGATATAGAAAAAATAAATAAATAAATCGCAAGTACAAATTATGTATTGCCAAAGGGAGGTATCAATAATGCAGTTAATTGAACACATGACATTTAATTCCTAGGTCACAGTTTTGCCTTGTTAAATACATGTACCCGCGGCGTTTTATCTCTTGGGATACGTGATCATTAAATGGAAGTGCGGAGAATTAAAGCTAGTTAATTTCCGTTTCCTTTTCTATTTTATGTTCTTAAAAAAACGATTTTAAAAAGGGAATAGTTTTAAACATTAACACAGTGCAACATTTAACAATTCTCTTATAAAAGGTACGGCCGACCCCCCTGGGTGAATATTTCAGAGGTGAATGTCTGCTTCTTTGTCCTACATGCGTTTGTTTATGGTGCCTGCATAAAGTTGTATAGGTAAACATGTCAGTGACAGAGATTTGTTGCGATACGTTTGACGCTTACGTTGGAGTATCGTGTCAATGCACCATATTTATGCAACAGATAAAGTTCTATGCAACTTCCAATCATCTGATACATTTTCCAATCGGGAGATTCTACTCTATTGAGGTAACACGCACATCATGTAAAAAAAACCGGCTTTATGTCTTGATTGTAAAGATATAGAGTTATCTCCCTTAGACACCAGAGTTACGGCATTGTGAGCATATAGAACTATCACAGACGACTATCGGGAAAATCAAATAACCGGAAAGTACAGAAAAAAATTCTAAAACGTCTGGAGCTGAGTCTGGTTGTTTTCTGTCTACATTCTAAAATAACCTGCTCAAACAATTTACAAAACCGTTTCATTAAGGATTTCAAGAAAAACGTTAAACAACGTGAAAATATACCTTTTCAGCTGTCTTAATCACCCAGACGCCGTTTTACGTATTAATCTGTACAAACACTATTGTGACCAAGATTGCCAATTTAACAGTACACTGAATGCATTTCTAAAAGTTCTTCAATTTGCATATTGTATATGTGCTTTTGATGTAGATTCGAACATTCCTAAACTCCAAGATAAATGATTATGCAAATGTCGTGCATCATAATTGCAGGTTCCCCTATGGAAATCGACCCAAGTCTCGTTCGTCCACGAGAAGTTAAGACTCGTCTCGACATTCTTTGCCATCTGTCTGAAGCCCTGTGCATTATCATGTAAATTGTCGCGTCTTCCTTCCTCTATATACCGTGACCTGTTCTGTCACGTGATCATTAGAAGGACGTCTATACCTTTTTTTTCGACCGGACAAGATGGCTATATTGTGTTATTTCATTAAATTCAGACCGACAAAAGCACGAAATTTGAACATAAAATTGTTTCATTTGAGAATAGTGATCACGATATTTTGATTACTTTCAATATATTTCATTACAAACCAATCTTCAGAAAAAAATACCTGGAACGCATTGCCAAACTTTTGGTAATGATATTGTATTGAAGTACACATGCTGGGTTTTTCATTTTATTTTATTCCACTACACTATCGAAAATCCTCTGAACAGAATTTAGATTTTACCGTTATAGACCAATACAAGGTTACCAGCTCTTCTGTTCATACATTATAAACCACTGTGTAGACTGTGGCACTGTACGGGCTTGGACAATTCTGAAATTATTGACAGGAACTTTCCGAAATAGTATCAAGCAAGATAAATACAGAGCTTTGTAAAGATTTAATCAAATAACATTTCTAGAGAAGTAGCTTTCTTTCTTTTTATAGTCCTCGAATATGGAACTCTTCTTCGTAGGAGATAATAAAGAGAGATATACATACTTCTTTAAATACAATACGGAAGGCTTTTGCCAAATGATTTACTACTGACCATGACCACATTTATCCTCTACGTGCCTACGTGCACAGAAGGTCCGGTATTATTTTGCCTCCAATTGTTACTTTCTCCGGATGCTGCCCTTGGTGATGCCAAACTACTCCATCCTGATTTGACCGTTCCTGCTCTGTATCCCCCTTCTCTCTTTGTCGTTTTGGCCGGCCAACTGAAATCCTGCCTAAATGTTTGGATGGGAGGGGGAGGAAGGGAGGGGCTGCAGCGTCAAAATAACACTTGCTGTTCAAGGGACAATTCCCCAACAAATTCAACAAACAAACATATTCGTCAATCACTAAAAGTTCAGTTCTCATTATAGCGCTCTATTATAAAATTATCTTTCAACGTAGCCAGAATTATATTCATAGTCATTTTTTGTTCTAATAGTCGTTCAAACGTGAAGACCAGAGAAGACTGTACATCAAAAGACCAATTTAATAATGTAGTTCATACGAAAACCCGGAAGTCTTTTTCCACTCGCTGTACACTCGTCCGATAATGGTGGGTTTTTTTTTCTTTTTTTCTGGCTATCGTTTTGTTATTATCATAAACATAGCCCCAGCAGGTAAAACCCTTATTCAACACATATATCCAATTAGAAATTAGCCGACTGCGCGTGAAGGTCGGTGACTGGAAGCAAGTCCGCTATACAATGTGTGCTATCTCCGTGTCTTACGGATCATTTAGAACGTGATTCCGCTGTAGAGGGCGGTAATTGGTTTGGTGATAACTTCCCGGTGGTGTTTTTAATCTCGCTATGATTACATGTAGAAAGCATGTTTCTCTTGTAATGAAAATATTGTCGGTGGTGTCATTAATGAAATGGCATGCTGTAAACGATGGCTTGGTCGTGCTGATTTAGCTCGGTCCTTGTTTCAGATCAATGTTTCTATTCCGTGTTATGATAGACAGCAGGGACAGTTCCCGTATCAGTTCTGATATGCTTTGTGGTACAGACAGCAGAGGCGTGCTTTAACTCACCTGGAACAAACGGCTATGGTTTATGGTATAGAGAATCGACTCCATCCATCGTCTGCCTGTATGTCTGTCGTCTAGCATGTGCACGACATTTTGTTAATCGAACCAAGTAGGGTAACGGCATTTGGCCACTAACGTGCGTATGTAATGAGATATAAATTTTGTGCAAATGAATGAACTTGACCTAATTGAAAATCGCAAGGTCAAATCGTAATTACTTATTAATGCCCTCTAACGAATAACCAGAATGATAGGGTGATAGCATTGGGAAAATGTCACGCTTGGTTGATTCTGCATCAAGTCAATTCATAAAGGTGATCTAAACCTGTTTGAAGATCGCAGAGGTCAAATGTGTTACACGATGTTCTTCTTTTAAAACAAAGAGGCATATATTTATGAGTTTGGCATGAAAAAGTCTTAGGAAATGGCTTTTTACATCCTTTCAAAGTCACATATATGAAATGTATTGAATGTTTAAATATTTACTACACATGGACAATTAAGAGTGAGTATTTTTTATCTAAAGAATGCTGGGGTGAGTTTGCTTTAGTAAAGACCTTGACCTATATAGGGGTCATAGCGTCATACGCGTTAATTATTAAAAAGATTCAGTTTAAAAATAGAGAAGAAAACTAGAGTAATTTTACTAGCAAATCGTATAATGGAAAATAGTTTTTTCAAATGAGTATGAACTTGACCCATTTCAATGGTAAATTGAGTTAAATATTAAAACAATAAACAAATAAGCCTCGGGTCACGATTGAAAGCTATCAAGGTCGCATCAGTAATACAAATGAATAATTGTTCAGTGAAATGAGTTTTACTCTGTGTAGTGTTAGGTTGCTAATTTAAAATTTATTATTTAATGTCACAAATATTGACAATATTGACCCACTTTGAGACTACTTGGTATAAGATACAGTTGAACTTTTTTAACTCGAACAAGGATCATTCGAAGACCCCGTTTGACCCGAATCATTTCTCTAGATCAAATACTATATACGATATCATGCCGAACCCTGAAACTCGTGTTACTCGAACAATCGGATAACTCGAAAGTTTTTCAACGATCCCGACAGCTTCAAGTAAACGAAGTTTGACTGTATATTTGTGACAATACCACTAAATGACAGTTGAGTGATACAGACTACATGGATATTTTATCGTTGGTGAAACACTTTGTCAGCAATATATCTGGTCGTAAATGCTACTTAAAATACAAAAGCATCGGAATCTATCCCGGATTTCATTGCGGTGCCTTCCATTACAAGTCATTCATTACACGGGGTTGCAATGCACTCTGGGATAGATTGAACGCATCTTTCTAAAAAAAAACACCCACGACACGGTTTTGAGACAGTTAAGGACGCCAACACTTGCCAGTACTTGCTAATTAACAGACTCGCGATCGCCTGTTGTAGGAAATAAAGGGAAAGTGCATCTTTAATTACCGAAATCGAATTCTTGTCTCAGACACATTTATCACTCGGGAGAAGTAAAACAGTTTTGTTTACACAATTGTCTTCTGGGATTAGACCCATTATTTAGAACAACACATAGATAAACGTGTTTTCTTCAGATCACTGAAATAAAGCAAAATAAGATACTTCGAAACGGACGGTAGACAGCTTACAAAAATTACGTTTAGTTATTCGATTGTTTTACGCGAATAAAAAATGTTTATTTTCTTTTGCGAGTTTGCTTTCAGTGGTCTTTTATTGACAGAACATCATCATTATCATCATCAGTATCATCATCATCATCATCCAGATGACCATGCTTACAGTAACCAATTGAAGCCATTTTAAAGAAGTCATACTACAACAGTTTTTTCCTGAATTATCTAAATTTGAAAAGAAACCGTCAAAAGTTCAAACAATATCTAATTTTTCCATCATTTACACGCGATAGTTTTATATTACAAATACAAAGCGGGTTGAAAACAAGCTTCCATTTTTGCAATGCTATGTTGATTCACTCACAAGAAACTAGAGACCAAATATTTGACATATATAACGAGTATTCCACGCCGTGATATTGTTATTTAAAAATTGATGGTAAAGGACATGTATTATACTTTCGAGTGATATTTCACTTGAACTGCAAGTTTGCAAAGTTAAGGCAATCAGAGCCATTTTCGCTACAAGTGCCCCTCCGTGAGCATTTCATCAAGGTCGCAATGTTACGTAATAGATGGAGCTGAGCCAGCCGTATCGACAAACCCACCCCCTCTCTCTTACACCGAGATGTTGTCGGAGTCGTTATGTCGATCAATCATCGGCGTTAAAATCCTGTCATCCTACAAAACTACGGCCAATTCCCGGGGGGTGAGGGATGCCTTTTTAATGTTCGATGTTATTACAGACCTATCATCAAAGACTGTCTGAGATGGGGACCAACTCAGATACTGTCGACTTAAAATTTCACAGGATTCAAGATAAAACCAAAAAGCCACGAAACTCCGCGCGGTGGAACCTAGAGTCACATATAAAATGTACTAAAATGTGTGGTCCTCCTACAAAACAATTTTGATGAGCTTTGTGGTACATACTAAAAGACTCTTAAAAGTATTTTGCTATGAAAAAACCTTCATGTACGATAATATTATTTTGTTTGATGAAAACGCCGTGCTATCTCCACAGTGCTAAACATGACATTTGTATTATTTTAACGACTGTGTTATGGTTTTAAGGTTTTACGTACATGTAAAGCAAAATTCCATTTGTCTGAAGGTAAGTAAAACATCACTGGAAAACACTCCTCCTTACACACAGGAAATATGGCAACCAGCAACCAGCGACTGACGTTAAAGACTGAAATGCCCCCCCCCCCCCCCCCCCCCCCCCCAAAAAAAAAAGAAAAAAAAAATCCCTGGCAGCCATAATGTTGTTGACCGCTTCTTTACAAACCATAGCGACTGAGTCTAGACCAGCCCCAAAATATTGATATTTCAGAGATTGTTGGAGAAAAACATATATTAAATCACTTCTGAAGAAAGATTAAGATCTCATAAAGAATAAACAAACAGAGGTGAAAGATAAACTTGTCATAAATATTTATATATATCAGTCAAGGATCGCCCCAAGGGATCGTTTAAGTGCTTACAATTTCTTGGACTTGAAATAAAACTCGTCTCTCCGTATCAGTGCAACCGCTCAAAACAGGCGCGTGGTGATATTTTCGTTACTATATATGCCGTGAAATTTAGCTAAAGATGTACTGGTCTATTCTAAATTAGTTTGTTTGTTATATCTTGCTATCATTGTCAGTACGTCAATTTTAGATATGACAGTGCAATTAGTACCGAAAATTACCGGATAGTCGTTACAAAGGTTTTTATGACCATTGTATTATCTGGCGGGAGATCAACTCCATTATCCCACGCTGAGCAGACGACCTCCTGTGCATTTTATTTGAGGTTTAACGTCCTCTTCGCAACAGCCAGGGTCATATCAGTATAGTTATGAGGGTGAATTGGAAGAAAGCTAGATGTCCCAACCTCCTTGAACTTGTCAGAGATCCTAGGGGCTAAAAGGGGCCGCGATAGGTCAATCGGTTAGAGCACCGACCATATGTAATCCCAGGTAAACCCTTAGGTGCGTGGATCGACGCTCCCTACTGTGGTGTTTTGTGTTTTTCGGGAAGCTGCCAAAAGGGCCGGTCTGTGCCGTCGTGGTTAAGTCACTGGACAAGCCACTTTACCCTAACTGCTCTGGATAGCATGTGACGGGATGTTGTCACCAACTACTACAAGGAGACCCCGTCTTAAAATGACCTTGACTTTTTACGGGGCGATAAACCCAGATAGAGCCTAAAAGTTGAAATACGGTACCACTAAAAATTAAATTACGGTTGCTCTATAAACATCACGACACTTGGGTCAATAGTACTGTGTGTTAGAATTTCTCCTCGAGGAAACACACTCGTCAAAATAGCAGGTGTACTGCTGGGCGTTAGAAATATGCTGATTTCGAGTGTTTGCCGTCGTAATGTGTTCATTTTGTCGTAAAACAAGGCACCGCTCCGGAAATAACAACATTCGAAACCAACTACAGCGTTATGGAATGCCTGCCTTCATCAAATCCACGACCGATATAGGTCAGAGTTCAAATACGACACCCTTTTATAATAAAACGAAGATGAAAATGACGTTACTAATTACACGAGCCTCGTACGCATTAGTCATGTAAAGTCACCTTATGTTAAAATGGAGTGACGGGAAAAGTATAAACCAGGCTGTGCTTCCAAAGACAATGTTATTGTATTACGCACTGGAGATATTCGCTAAAGTATAAATATGCTTATATCATATCTTTGTGCCATTACAAAAGAGCCTAAATAAGTTAAATGCTCCAAGCAAAATTATGGACGTTCGCATAAGTCCGAATCTTGCTCATGCCAGTATAATAAATTTAATTAAAGACTACTATTAGGAAAAAAAACTCTCACCATAATAGTCGTCAGTACAAATATACGAAATTGTGAGAAGTTGAGTTATTTCTTCATTTTTCTTCTTTCTTTTTTCTTTGAATAAATATTAAGCTATTTATAATAAAAGAATTTAAAACGAAATGTATCTGCTGTTTTTTTGTAATTGAAGCAACCCCTTCATCTTCCAAATCCGAATTGAATAAGACCAATTTTTCCTATTGGCCCGCACTTTTTATTATCAAACTTTTATGGACTTCACTTAAAATCAAATTTTATTTATCGTTTGGCTCCGGGGCCATGTTTTTCAGCGATGCAGATTAGATTTTTCTTTGACACAAACATGCATATGGTGTATGCCAAACTATGTTAATATTCCTTTATCTCTACTAACTGGATTGCCTTACTGAATTGCAGAATGTCTGGCAGATAAAAGTTTCAGCGGCCTTGGAGTGATTCGTGTCAACATCCCTATATTCCTTCTAGAGAAGTAGTCTTTTATAGAGAAATTTGATGAAACGATCCGCCATCACATATGTGTAAAGGACAGACGAGGTTATAAACATGGATTCTGTTAGAGTAATTGGCAGAACATCCTTAATGATGAAAACCCTCTTACATGCGTTGATTAATCAAGACACAGCAACATTCCGATACAAAATGGCATGGTACGCTGTTGGTCTACCAATCTCATCAACATGCGGTACTTATTCGATAATTACAAAACATAAAGAAAACGTTATGTTGACTATATTACAGGGAACATCGGCCAGAGACAATACAGACACAAAAAACTCTCCTCATTACAAAGGCAGAGCCATTGATTTATAATCAGAACAGAGGGTGTCGTCCTTTGTTCTGATTGGACGATAAACTGTGTGTCTTTAAACCCCGATGAATACACCGGGAAAGGCTAGATTGCAATGAAATTGTGTTTGCTGTTTACCTATCCATAATTAAATTTGCCTATTGTTTCTCAGCATATTTGTATAAGGGAACTTTATCACTACACCTTGGAACCCTTTTTCAAAAACCAAAGAAGTAATCTATCTTTTTGTTGGGTTTATCGGACTGGTGAACAGTCAGGGTCAATTTGAGGCAGGGTCTCCTTGTAGTAGTATGTGACTACCTCACTGAACAACGTACGGGATGCCCGTCTCATGCCATTCAAAGCAATAAGAGTACAAATTCTTGCCCAAGGACAACCACGACAGCACACACCGGCCCGTTTCCCAGCTTCCCGACAATATCCGCCATTGGTAGGGAGCGTCGAACAACGCACCTCAGATTTTCACCTTAGATTACGTGGCCGGCGCTCTAACCGATTGAGATATTACCGCCCTCGTTATCTTTCTGACATTGTAACAAAAAAATCCACATCTATTATAACAAACACAGAATACCGATATGCATTAAATCGACAAAAAATCGAAATGTATTTAATGTATAAAGTTTGGTGATTACAAGAGTTATCGCAGTTTTTTTTTTCTATTTTTAGTAACAGTGACCCTGACCGTTGACCTTCTGACCTAAAAAAAAATCCCAAGAAAGCACTTGTGATAAGGAAGATCTGTATGATGTTTGAGTTTGATCGGCCAAAGGGAACTTGAGTTATCGCACGGAAACCTTTTTTGCGGACGCCGCCGACATCGACACTGACACCGCCGACGCCGACGCATCAAAAATCAATTTCCTCCTTCTAGGACTCGGCAGTGATGCTTAGTGCCAAAAGTCTTGAAATTAAGAAAGGAAACAAATAATACAACATAGAAGAAACTTGTATTCGGTTTAATCGAGTATGTTGATAAGTTATGACATGAGCTAAGTTTTACAGCAAAGAAATATGTTAAAATTAAATTCGCTTATCATTATATTAGATGCCATACGTCAAATTCAATTATGCTGTGTGCAGTTTCGTGTAGGTCGGGAATGCAGATACTGTCAAATGTCAGTTATGATTAATTTTCATATTATCAACTAGTCACTTTTCCAGAAAAAAAACATTTGCTACGATCAAAACCAATATACTATGTTTACTGATGCTAAGAGATGTTAAAAATAGATTTCGTCGTTTTCTCTGCTTGTGGTTAAAAGGTCTCGAACCAGTGACGTTTATATGAGATATGGTGCCAAGAGATATACCATTAGTAAAGATGAAATGAAAGAAGGGAAAAAAACTGACACAAATTGAGTAGCCAAATATATTGTATCGCTTCCATGATCTACGAAGCTGCATAAGAATTATTCAAATGTCATGCACGTGAAAAACACTACAAGTCAGAATTAAGCTATAGTTACTGTAGTCACACAGTAGAAGACAACTCCGTGCCACATAAGTCGCCTCTTCCGATAACAGACAGTGGGGACAAAACGTAAAATAATTACTTCGTTCAGATATTTCAAAGATGCATTTCCCACTGAAGATACATAGCACCGTACCGACGAAAGATTTTCGCGGGTCACGATTTCGCAATTTTCATATGAAACGAAACAATTAAATTTAAACGAACTAAAATTTCGCAATCTGGCTATAAAACAGGATATCTAAATTTTGCGAATATTGATCCCTGTATCGAATAACAAAGTGTTTATTTTGTTGTTTTTATACATTTATCAACATGTGAACTGATTTAAGCGCTTTAATTAACTTGTACAATCTACCTATTGAAATCAAGCATTCCGAGTCGGCTAATGACTGTACAATATGATGGCAGTCTTAATAGTTTATTTCGCGGTTAATGATAACCCGTGTCTTATTATTTCACAAAAAAAATGTTCGCGACCTCATCAATGGCACGCAAAATCGCGAAAATCTCATTCCCGCTTCAGGTCATTTTAGATCGATTTTAAGAGAGGCCTTAACACAATATACAGCTCGATTGGTCTAGTCCCATGACCTTGAGTGTCATGTATTGTTGACAAAGCCATATATTGCCACCTGACTTTAATTCAAACCTGGAGTTTACCTCCCACTGCAGCACCATGATTTCATTTCCAAAATCGATACCAAGTCTCCGGGCGTACAGATTGTTGGTCAATTAAAATAATAAAATTGAATATTTAACTTTTTATAAAATGTCAGATATGAGATTGGAAATTTTATGATATGCATCAATCAAAATGGCAGGGAAAGATGTTTACTTAAGACTCACATCTTTGTTGAACATTTGATATTAACAGAGTTATCTTTCAGATTTCTTTCGGGCAGCCATACACAGGATAGAACATTAAAACACAAGCTAAAACAGGCCACTATCATCAATCGCCCGTAAATCTTGGTTGCGTTAGCGTTAATTTTTTGTCCTACGGAGCAGGGCATGTAAAACGCTTGTACGACCAAGATAACAAATGATCTATCTTTCAGATATGGCTGAGTTTTGATGCAGAATAATTATTGTTCATCTTTTTGAAACTCGTCTCAATATAAGATTAATGTCCGAGGAAATGTGACAAATTAAAAAGAGAGTCATCTGTCGAATATGGTCATTGAAGAAGAGGCAATCTTTGAAAGGTTCAACGATTCGTTGACCGATGACATAGCCTACGAGAGATATTTTCCATGGACGGTGAGATATTTTCGCTCTAAAATACTTTTGATGTATTCATTGCCATATGAACGCTATGGTACTTTTCAAAAATACCCAGCGAAGGAACTACTTACAGAATGATTACAAGTCAGTGTTACACGAAATTTAATACCTGCGATTTAGTTCCGACCGGGACAACCGCGAAATGTTTGCCCCGCGAGATTGAACTACAAAATGGCAAACACTATACCAATATATTCGCATTCACGCTGCCTTTAACGCCGTTTTTGTCGTGTTCGTGGCAGTATCTAACGGTACGTAGAGACGTGAAATTCATCGGCGAAAATAATACAAAAACCGGAAGTAGTGGAGCACTATATGCGTGGTTAACAGAACACTATGTATAAAGTTACTTCAAAGGAGTCAGAACTGGTAAAAGTAAATGAGGAGACCATGATGACGTAGGCACTGAAGATGAAGAAAGACAAAATTATCAGTTTATTCCTTGTGACAATGATAGGTTCTAGTTCGAGTCCCGAAGGAATCATACACCAGATGTAAACTCATTGTCCAGGAATAAAGTGTTAGGTTTCTGACACTAATGCGTCAGAAATTTACGTCAACGTAATTATTTGACCGTTGTCTTTATTTTTCTGGGATCAGCATTCAAATAGTATTCGTACCTCACAGTCTATTTTAGGAAAGAACGATTACGTTTTGATATTAATATGTCGGTATTCTCTGCTCTCTACTTCTTGTTGGTATAAATATATCTAAATAAATGAAATTCAAATAAGAATATGGTATAAATAAATTTACGCAAAAACATTTTGTTGTTTGTCAAAAGAAAAAAGAAAAGAAAAAAGAACAGGACAAAGTGTAATTATATATTACATATCTCACATCTATCCCAAACACCTTGATGGTCACGAAGGTAGCAATATTGGAGTAAACAATGGATCAATAGATCATAAAATGTAGGTCAGATCTCAAGCAGATGCTATTTTTGGATTTTAGTCTAAGAAGTAAAACAAATGCATAAACCTTGAACTTAGACCCAATGGCCTTGACAAACTCAAAATAGTTTCTCATTTTAATTCAACATAACTAACAAAAATTACTTCATTGTTTCGTCATGTTCACTTTTTACGTGATGATTTTGGTTTGGTTTGTTTTTGTTTAACGTCCTATTAACAGCCAGGGTCATTTAAGGACGTGCCAGGTTTTGGAGGTGGAGGAAAGCCGGAGTACCCGGAGGAAAACCACCGGCCTACGGTCAGTACCTGGCAACTGCCCCACGTATGTTTCGAACTCGCAACCCAGAGGTGGAGGGCTAGCGTTAAAGTGGCGGGACACCTTAACCACTCGGCAACCGCGGCCCCTTAACGTGATGACCTTGACCTTTGCTCCAAATGTCAGTAGACGTCTTGTTTGAATCTGACCAACTAAGCTTCATGATTGCATACCAAAATATTTACAATTAAGATATACATAAAGTATTGAAAAAATGTGTCAATCAAGTGCAAAATACAGGTTAGGTTCAGTCTCTGTAACAAGTTATATAACTATATACTAAATATTTATGAAATATTGTCCACGATGCAGATTTTGATATTCATAGTTTTATCTAGGATTTTACCCATTCTTCCTTCTTAACCAAACGTCGACGCTTAGGGTCGTTGAGATGAACTTAGAATTCCGCCATTTTCCATTTCATTATACATTATCAGAAAAAAATGTTTGTGTCGGTATTGTTATACTGGAGAATAAATGATAAATTACTTTGTAGCCCTGGTGACATTTCTCTACAGGATTATTCATATGGTCTGATACATGCTGTGATTGACAAGACATCCGACCGTTAATGACGGACTTTATTAATACTCACACATGTTCCATTTAACTGGAACGGTCAGTCGTCTGCTAAAATGAATCACCCGGTCTGCCTAGATTCTAAAATAGTGTCACAATGGCTATAATGTATTAATAATCTCGTGGTCGATGAACAAATAGAGGGTAAGCACTTCCCATTATTTCTTATATTGATAATAATATCAATCATGCCAGAATGATTATTTATTCCATACATCCATCTCTTTCAATAGGAATATCTGTATATATTCCATCATATTTCGCTAATTCGAAGTTATCAATATAAAAGATATATTGTATATAAATACCGGTCTATATATAGCCGCTTCCTCCAAGAGGATTACCAATAATATCCCGCAACGCTTTTATTGTAACAGCAGTTTCCATTGGTCACTAGCCGCATATTAATATCTGATAGCAATATCTAAAAAGTTCAATAAGTTCATAATTTGTATCGCACTCATGGTTGTTGATATTATCTTAACTAACAGCAAGATACCACGTGATTATATCCCTATGATAGCCAGATACACTATAGATTGACCTAGGGTGACGGCAACCATTTCAAAATTGGACGAACCAGCGATAACATCTATTGCCTTGTTGTTGTTTATGAGTGCAATGCTTCCAGGTAAAATATCAATGTACAATCTATGAATTCCTTAGTCATACTCTATAAATATACTTACTTTTACTGATTACATTGTAAGGTAGTTAATTAAAGGTAGATTGTAATTAATAAGTGTCGCGTCTGATACAAAAACACGATATCCAGGACCAAGTGTAAATGATTGTTTCAAAATCCCTGTGTGTAAATCTATCAGAATTATCAGACTTGAAGCTTAAACCAAGGTTTCGACAACAGCACGACTGTGATTCTGTGATTCATGTTTTACGCTTTAAACATGAATCACAGAATCACAGTCGTGGTGTTGTCGAAACCTTGGTTTAAGCTTAATTGATGACACTTGATCGGCACTTCTTTAAGGAGTAATGGTTACATCGCCATGCATGATTACATACCGGTTACACATTATAATTAGTTTTTACAATAATTATTTCGCAATAATAATATAAAACTACCTGCTTTTGGAAATATATATGTAAATTCTATGAATATATATATACACACACAAATTGCTCTTTTTAGTATTATGTACCGCTCATAGATAAGTTCGTCCCATAACATAGTAGATAAAAGGTAAATAAACAATGATGATTCACGATAAATAATACATGTAAGTACAAATTGATAAAGTTGAAAGGAGCGATTCCTTTACATTTGTAATGTAAGTAACCCCTTAAAATATCATGTCGCTAATCAATACCACTCTCGAATATTGCATGTCGTCCAAGGATTCCATGCCACAAAGTTTGCAGATTGTTCCCGAGGCGGATGCTGTTGTGTGCCGATGGACCGGTAGGATATAGGGCATTGTAATTTCCACACCTAGACATGAGCTTCCTGACAACTGCTCCATAGACGGTGCTAATCGACTGCGTGCATTCGGTCTAAACCGCCTAAGTCATGTATAACACACAGGTTATTGCGCGGCGACATGCCAGGCAAATGCAATGGATGAACGCACTTCTCAATGCAACGTATGAGCAGAGTCTTGTACTCGGCTATGTCTGGTTTTTGCTTTATTGGACAGACGTCAAGGTCTTTTCGGTAAAAGTGTCCACGGACGTAGCTATGTTATGGCAAGGGGAGGGCTTTCAAGGTAAATCTCGGATCAAGGTCTAGCTCAGAGTGGCATTATTTTATCACAGCAGCGTCTGTTGTTCTAAAAGGAAAAGTTAGGCTGCAAGAAGTGAGTGATTGCCAAAGTCTCCTCACAGAGATATCCGTTTGACAGAAGAATTTATATTGAGGTCGAATCCTCCTATCAACGTCCCTCATTTGGCGTTTGTCCTGGATGTTGAATGCAGCAAATTCCCGATAAAGAGTGTCAATGCGCTGCTCAAGTCTTATTGCCACCTAATATCGAAAGAGACTCGCATGTTACGCCCTTTTTATTGAGAGGGTGACTCTACTGTGTGGTACCGAATAAATCCCACAAATGAAATCCCCGAAGAGGACAGAAGGGATACGTACAGTTGTATCTTTCATACCACACTTACAAGTTACATTTATTTTTATTTCCCTTAGATGGCCGGACAATTTCAAATACAGTGATTCTTTCTTTCTTCCTTTTCTGTCTTTCTTTCTTTTTTCTTTTCTTTCTTTATTCTTTTCTTTCTTTCCTTCTTTCTTTCTTTCTTTCCTGAGGATTTGACTCATAGTGCGCGGTCTTATAAATTATTTTTTATTTTGTTTGTTTGTTTATTGTTTTTTTTGGTTTTGTTTTTTTTTTCTCTCTCCTTTTTCGCTTTTTTCGCTTTTTGTTTTTGTTTTTTGTTTTTATGCACAGGTGATCGATGAAAACCAATTGCTAAACTCAATTAGATGCACCAAGCATGACGTCATCTACACAACCTATTCAATTGATTTCTACAATAAATCTAACTTTTCGAATCGATATCACCAATTCGGACCAAAACATAAAACGCCGCTCAATCGATACATGTATAAATCTCTCAATAAAATACCAACTTCTGAAATAGTTGTCAATTTTTGGGGTAAAATATTCGCCAAACGGAATATATAAGTGCCCCTTCTGCACTGACAGGGACGTCTGAGCTGCCTATTCGTCTGTGGATAGACACTTACACACTTTGAAATGATTCTCTTGATACAGACACGCTGTTGTCAATGCCCGCCTCGTCCTGCGTTTGGCGTTTCCGTTTATTTCGAGTGTTACGAATTTGATGAGATACCACTGTGTAGTGCTCGATTTAAGCCAAATCTTCGCCGCACTTTTGGTAGATTGCTTAGGTGAATTTCTGTGATGGGCTCGGAGATGAAAATTTATGACTTGTTTCTAAATGACGACCCACAGTGAAACATTGCACAATGAGCCAGAAATGGCCGCTTTTCAAAATATTCCTATATATCTTTAAGCGTTTGACGCCCTTGCAGCAGCTCCTGTCTAGGGAAATTGGTATCCATACATGATGGAGTCTCTTTGAAGCACCATCTTACTGAAATGATATTCCAGCAGCACATCCTGATTGGATTACTTATACTATGTACATGGCGAATTTACAGATGGGATCGCTTTTGTGAATAGGAGGTACACTTTATCCGTCGTTGCGGATTTGCATTTCATAACAGTTGCAAGTAGTAGATTTATCTACAGACCACTGGACCGTGCAAAGACCAATAAAAGTGTCATCTTACTGAAATATCATAAAACTATCACGGATGAATCTTACAAGAACCAAATATGAATGATACGGTTAATTTCATCTTAATGTCTTTTTTTTTGGGGGGGGGGGGGGGGGGGGGGTATATGCCATTAGTACGATCCTACGATACCATAGGCAACTATTCTATCATTCAACATATATTTGTCATGATTTAAGTTCAATTATAACAAAAACTAAATGTTTGGGACATTTGTGAAATAGTTGAGAAATGTATTAAATGTGCCAAATTGAATAATATCAAAAAAACTACCCGTAAATGTCTATACTTAAATCCTATGTAATATCAAAGCCAACACTGTGCTTCATGATATATCTGCCTCCTCAATAGAAGAATTCCGTGTATCATACTTCATGAAGAAACACATAATCAAACATCTTCGGACGTATTTATGGGAAAACACATTCAATCGTAATGAGGCAATCCCTGTAAAATAATAAATTTTGGACTTCTAATGCTTATTGAATTTCTTGCAGCCACTAATGGGAGTATATGTCATATACTTGCTACACAATCATTAACAATCACCCAAAAAAACCCCAATATCCAATAAATACAGATTCTTCATGATTGTGTAATTTCATATTATTACTGTTTAGCAGGCATTTTACTCTTATATCCTCTTAAAGCGACGCCGGGCTTTATCGCTGCAACCTGACGTGTCCTTGCGCTGTTACCGCAATAGATATATACGTGTTAATTTAGACAGTTAATACAGATGGAATGTTTATATGTAATATAACGAGTCTCGGTGTGTCTGTCTACAGCCCCTTAAGGATAAATACAGCAGTTAATTATGGGATTCCATGATGCTGATATCATTTTACGCGACAACAGCCGTACACTCTAGTATTACAGTGAGAAAGTGGAATAATAACCATTGTTATTGTACAACAAAATATTCATCACACAGACATGATTCAACACCACACGTGGCGTAAACAACTAATTTGCATATCGTCAGTATTTAAAGAAAATGATAAATTTTATAATAAAACTAAGGCTTCAAGATATTAAATGAACAAATACTAGATATTTCGAAAGAGTTCAATTTATTTATTTATTTTTGTCGAATTATGAATTTGTTGTCGAATTATGAATGTGTTTATTGTTAATATTATTAAATCATTTGTAATGTAAATTCACCTTAGCGGGGTTGTTTTGGTTTTTTTAAAACTTTTACATATCTTGATCTTGAAAAAAGAAAATACTATTAATTTATTAACATTCATTATTTAGATAAAATCAGACAGGATCAGTGGTATCGAAGTGTATCTTAACAATGTCAGATTGATGACGAAATCAATAATCCTGGCTTTGAATTCATAGCCGATATGAATGCCATATAACTTCACAGGTTGTATGCTGAAATGTACTGTTCTTTACCAGGATGATAGAAAATATTGTCACATAACTCATGATTTTTTGGAGTTTATTTTGCCCCTTTAAATATCTTTTTATTTCTCTTATTTACAAATTACAAGGATTTCCCCTTCCCTAATGATTTCCTTAAGAAAAAATAATTACAAAACAGTATTGAGAATCAAATTAATTTTTATTTTGATTATGATCACAATGCTGTATAAAAAAATAAGTATATGAAGGCAACATTCCTTTAATAACAATAAACATGTTATCAGTAACCAGTCGATCCGTCAAATAGAAAATCTTGGTGTATTTCTCATAGAGATAGATCAACGCATTGCACACATTCTGTTTTTTGTTCGTCATGTAAACAATTTAAAATGATACTCTAGCCGATCGATCATGCATCACCTTAGGAAATACCATACGAAGAAAACAATCTAATTTAAAGCATATCTTATCAATCACGGTATCTTTACGAGCTCAGAGCCAACGACAGATTTAGGGAGCATCAATTTGCAATGACGTAAGCATTTGACAGATCCAATCTGTCCCGGCGAACCTTGCCTTACTCTCCAACCCTTGCAGAGATATTGACAAATCGTTCCTGGACATGATCGCGTGCATAGCATAGATTCTGCATACTGCATCCATTACAGCAATCAACGGGAGTAATAACGAAAAACACGAAAAAATCAAGTTAATTTGTAACCAATCGAACACCATTAGAGTAAACAACCTTATTTTTTTTAAAGAAACAAACATATTTTTTTAAAGAAACAAAGATATTTTTATTGTATACTCCTGCGATTCCAAAAGTTATGTGTGATACAACGGAGTGCATTTTTTGTCAATTTCGAATGCTAAAGGTAATAGCGTGCAATGCAACACGAAATATTTGATTTGTGCATATTTAACCTCGTAAATTGAATTTTTTGAATTCCTTGACTTTCTTTCGAGGATACGTCATATAAAAAGGATGCAGTTTATACTGCGCAATAGATCCAAACGTGTTGTGTTTATTTTCGAGGTCGACTAATGACAGGAAAACAGCAAAGTTCAGGGTTTCACGAAACACAAGTTAATGAAGACCATCATTTTCAAGTTTCACGGCCGACATCATATTATTATCAGGAACTATTATATGTCCTTTGTGTAATACAAAATTAGACGTGATGGAACCTCATCAATATGTCTTTAGGACCTTTTTTTTACTACTCCAGTTAAACGGGACGACACCTGGATATGACCTACGCTTACTCTTCATGAACACATGGTCCTGTTCTCTTGAAGCTTGTTCAAGGATCTCCATGTAATGTTTAACCTGTTTTACATTCGTTCATCGATTTTAGCAAGTCGGAAGTCTCTATTTCTTATTATTGCATCCACAAAAAAACTACTTTTGTCTATATGCAAGGCAAGTTTTATGTTATGCGGAATTAGCAAATCGTTTAATTTCTGTGGATGTATATGTATGTCTTTGGATCCTTTTCCTAAAATCCTGTTTATATGCTAAATCACCGCAAAATCTACCAATGAAGGGGGAAAAACAGGTGCTGGTCATTAACATTCCTTACACGCAAATATATACCTTTTTATCTCGTAAAATACATTTTACATGCCGGATCGAAAGACATGTACAAAACAGACTAAAATAACATTAGATTTAAAAACAATCACAACACAGCAATGGGAAAAGCATGTGGGTATTAAACCAGCCAACTTAAACAAAATCAACAGCAATATATTTTTTTTTCGTTAGATAATGTAGAGCTGATGAGATTTATAAGTAAACAAAATGATACACACTCCGGCGCCACAACGACTAGTTATCGCAAAATACTCCAAGGTTCATGCTGTTTGTCTGTTTGATTGCTCGGTGTGAGTGACCAGAAACGCTTGACCAGTCCATCATACTTAGCGGGCTGGTGTTGTCTTCAGTGCTTTTTATTGAATTCCAATGGAAACACGTTCCATGTTCTGTGTATACTCTTGGAGTCTGGCATGGATTCATCGTGGCGTTATAGATTATTGGATACAGAAGTTCAGTTTGAGTACAGCATATAACGAGTATTATTATAAGGGTTGGGATCCCTTGGATCAATGTATTCCTCATTCATCAGTACAAATACATAGAGTCAAATATGCTTTCATTGCATTAGTAAATGTTATCATTGGCGCCCATTGTGACTGAGTCAGGCTTATATTCCATACAATTTGAGAAGTCAAATAGATATATTTATCCTGCAACTGCCACCGCATTGTCGGAATACACCCACCATATATATGTATTTTGGAATCTTAGCACGTGCGTCAATTCGACTGACCTACTTCAAAGTGAAACAACGTTTAAAAGGCGAACATATTGGGATCTTTGTTGATACCGTTTCACTTTAAAATGATTATTTCTGATAACTGTTGCAGGATAAAAAGAATACATGGCTCGGGACAGAAAGACAAAATTAGCTCGCCAAGCCTCGCCACTTTTACCTTTCTTTACCCTCGCCAAAATACAGCTTATATTTTAAGACACTGACCAGGTGTTCTCTATCTACCTTCCTTATGCAGTAATATACACACCAGCTCAAAAATACAATCAGCTGAAAGCATTTCAATTTCGTTTTGAATGTCAAGCATTTAAAGGATATAGATACGTTTACTACTTCATTTCAGCAATCTGATATCAGGGTAGCGATTTTATAATTGTGTTTAAATAGTAATGTTGCTGATAGACATTGCGTTAATGCTATTAATGTCGTCACGAGACAGCTCCGCTTAAATGTCGAATATCCTGGGTTCGAATATCAAATCTGGACACTTAACTGTCCTTTGTTCTATTTAACAGTTAACATACGAATGTGGGTGCTCAGGCAGAAAACAGTGAAAAGAAACGGCTTTTACAGAGCCGACAAATTGCATTTAGCATAGCAAATAAAGTTGTTTTCAATGTATAAGCAGAAGACAAAAGTTAATGCCCTGGCCCGAAGGGAAGTCCACATTAGTCTCCTCTTACGATAACTTTAAAATACAATTAGCAGATTATTTCCAAGAAAAGAATAAGGGATTCAGCAAAGATAGATAGGTTTTATATACGTTGACAAGACACTGGTTTATTACCATGTACATATATTTCCAATGAGGTACAAGGATCAAATCCAGACACGTCCGTTACGTTTCTCTCTTTTTGTAGCCACCGTCTTAAATAAAAAAAAATGAAATTTATTTTGATATTAACTTTTCCTTAAATGAATATTGCTTTTCTAAGAAACTTTCGCATTGATTGACATTCTGTTCACAGCATGACCCACATTGTCCTCTTATCTTGATATACGTTTTTCATCGTGACCGACTACAAAGTACAACATTTATGTGGCCCATCACGTCAGTTGATATGTAGTTGGAAATCGAAATGAACATTTACGACCCACAAAAACAAACGATGCATTTTCTAATACACTCCCGAGTTCAAAGGTCAGCTATTATTTCAAATGTTAATTTGATAAATCGCCTAACTTTATATCATTAGTCCAATGTATATCAAATAGAAAAGGAACTTTGTTCAAAACGCAATCGGAATGCCTTGAAATTATTTTCCATTTAATTGCAGTATGCCTACTTTTATTGTAAGGTCCCTGAGGAATTATGAAGACTGATTTAAAGCGACTATAGCTGTGGAAATCACTATTTGAAAATAGTATCAGGTGTACTATATATATTCAAAATATCATAAAACTAATACTTTCCCTTTATTACGAAAATAAATAGTGTCCGTAACCATGAGTTCTAAATTCCTAAACCATTACAATACCTAAACATTTAAGTTCGGTAGGTCCTACCAGAAAGCAAATGCTACCGCTCGGACTCGTCAAACGCAACCACGTGATTCGATTCGGCTTTCTCCATGAATATTCGTTACCAACAGCAATCGAGGTAAACTGTGTTTTAAAACCCGTTTAATATATCTATATAACATTTTACGGTATAGGGTCGTGTATTGCTTTATCCTAAACCTGTTTTATTATGTATAAGAAGAAATAACCGTTTTATGAAATCTTCAGTTATTGACGCTTTAATAATTCATCCCGAAATATGAATTTGACAGAGAAAATTGAGAACATTTAATTATTAAATAACATCTTACTCCTAGCATTCAGATTCTGCATCCATCTTAATACTTTCCTCGAGCTGGTGAAATAATATTTTCTGTTATCCCTAAAGATATACTAGCGGAAAAAAGATACACAAGTTTGGTTTTTCTTATATAACTTTTAGATTCGTAGTCTAGATTTAATTAAATTTCACACTGAGCTTACTCCGTGCACTGTGAAAATGTTCTTTAGTTAAAATTTAGTCGACCTTGAGCCGCTCGACGCTGCATGATTTCAGCACATTTTCCAATAAAGCGTGCATCCGGGGTACTCTTGTAACATGCATTGTATGTGCTGGTAAATCCTTACACATCGAACATTCGAAAAGTACAGATCAGTTACATAACATTTGTTTTCGAAGCGATTGCACAGCGAAATACCGCGTTTGAGTAAAAGTCAATAGGGGTACGGCCTTTGCTCTGATAATGCTGGGGCATTCGCAACGTCAAGTAGCCCAGCAATATGGTGTAACGTTATACGAGACAATATCCAGTTTAGTTGGGCGTTTCATAGCCACAGAGATTTGGTGACTGTCCCATGATCGGACGCCAGCATATTACGTCGCGACGTCAAAGTAAAGACATACGTCTCTCCCACCTCTGTAACCGATTTTAGACGGAGACGGTACGTCAACTTATCGGCACTCATGGTCGGCCAGAGGCGACGCCAATGTCGAATGAAGTTGCTGCTTGCACATGCACCTAATCAGTTTCGTTTGGCCCATTGGCGACGCGTGTTGTTCACTGACAAGTCTCGCTTTACGCTTTACACCTCTCGTTGCTATCGTACGTTATCTTACCGCAGTAAAATATAAAGATATCGGGATCAGTTCTTGAGACCAGACGTTCTTCCTCTTATCCTTCAACATAACCTTACGTTGCAGCAGGATAACGCGAGACCCTGTGTTGCTAGGGTTTGTTGTGGCTCCCTGGCTCAAAACAACGTTCCAGTTCTTGATTGGACACCGCACAGACCAGATATTAACCAAATCGAGCATTTGTGGGATGAGCTAGTCAGGAGGGTTAGGAAGCGCGTCAACGTCCCATATAACGTCGCTCAATTCACGCAGGCCCTTATTAAGGAGTGGAATAAAAGGGCAATAAACACCTTGATGGGGTCGATGTTAAGGAGAGTAAGAGCAGCGACTAATGCCAGTGGTGAGCGCACATGCTACTGATTTGGAACAGGAAACGGCGTAGGGTATCCTAGTTTTAACAGTATTCACTCAAACACCGTTTGTGATAGGACAACAAACATCATCAAAATATATTCAATAATGATGAAATAATCGAGAACCTCACACTATGAACACATCAAAGAATCATGTAAATAATAACTATCGAAAATAAACTTGCGTTTCATTTTTACCCTCGTATATTGAGTATATTAAGTAGATTGCCAATCATTTCAATTAGGACGTCACAAATCGGGCAAGATGTAGGATTGGTCTAATTAGAAATATCATTATGTATGGGGATAAACAAAGAAATTCATCGATTAAACATCTCTCTTATATACGTCAAACATTTAATAGACTAAGTTCAATTAGGTGATCGTTCATTTGTATAAAGATTCGAGCTGGTCATATGAAACATCTATTGTACGTGCACATATGCTGCTAGCGGTCAGTTTGTCATTTAATGATTTCTGACTATAACTGTAGGACCCTACTGGTAGGTCACAAAACGGCAATCAATTGATACCGACTGGTAATGAAGCGAAAGGTCAGTGCGACATATATGGCCAAAACGGTCGACCGCACTGGGTCAGCGCGTACTAAAGGGTAAGATCACGTCATAAATCACGTGAGATATTAAATCGGGTTAAGTGAAAGACAATCTACGGAAGTAATGTATATTCCAATATCCCCGATATCTTATTTCCTACGGAGAAACAAAAGCGGGTCATAACGACAACCGCCGTTTACTACTTATGTAAATAATGGGACACCATTACCATCAAAGTGGAGGAATGGTCAATTGACATTCCCATTATTTCTTGCCGTAGATGACCATATTTAGACACTGCTTATATAAGGAATCCATCAGTATGTATTGACGTTAAGTCTTATGGTTACCAAGCAATTTGATATGACAGCCACTTTTCTGCCACTTTTGATACCAAGTGAGGTTTTTACTTGGCCCAACATATATATGCAGTGTTGCTCGGGGGAAAACATTGCTTTAAGTGGGTCAATAAAAAAGATTCTGTAAACTGGATCATTGTCGACAAGATAATAAGTACCATAGAAAGTGCTGACTCCAGGAAACAGTTCATCAAGTTCTATTATCGGTACTGCAGAGCAGAAGCAAACGTGGCGTGATCAACCACTATGGAGGAACACTGTTATTATCTCCTCGAAACAAGGTCGCGGTTTTGATAGCGTTGTTGTCGAATGCTTTCATCATCCTTTTCTTTATGTAATTTCATTGTAGGGAAAATGTTTATGGGGAAGCTCGATGCATTTTTCTGTGCACTGCTCAGCAAGACTATTAAGGTTTAAAATATTTGACAGAAATGCTCTTGTGAGGCAATCATTTGAAGGTCTTCATTTCCCCTACATCTTCCTTTTCACATTAACGATAACGACTTTCATAAATATCGTGACGATAATCATCTAAAACGATCCCCTAGCACTTCGTGGTTTCCACAAAACCAAATACCAACAATGTTGGCCAACTCCGTCATGACTCGGGATTAAACACTTTCGAGAATCGGCAGTTTTCGCTTAGATTTTGTTATTGCCTACCAGATGTCACAATGTATCATTGTTCTCATCTTGTTTATTACCCTGATGACGTGACGAGATGAAGTGTCATGTAACACTTTGTCAATCTTTGATGTTTTGATTTAAAAAATATTCAACGGCCCATTCATCAATGACAGAGCACCGCCATCATATGACCTTCCCTGTTGCGAGGATACAACCAAAACAATCAATACATCAATCCATTTTTTGCTTGTATTCGATTTATCATCCTAAGCTAATGTACCAGAACGGTCATCCAAAAGAATTGTTCAAGTCGATTGTCAAGAAACACTAACTTCACTATCCTTAAATGAGTGAAGACAAATGTTGTCTCCGTGGTAACGTATGAATGACGTCATTATGCCGTTACAAGGATGCTCAACATATCATTTTCTATTGCAATCAATTATTTGTCTTGAATCGGCGGTGATGAAATCGACATAGAAATTGCAAGTTATGAACATCGCCTTTTTTATTATATTACCTTTAGGCAAGTATTCTTCACAGCAATAAATAACAGACTCATTATCTGGTGTGCCGGTCGGAGTTACCCCCCTCTCCATTAGAGGGGGCGTGTTTTTACCATCAGACCTGGGAAACTGCATGTTTTAATTATAGAGCATTTGCGTAATAGCCATTACCAGAATCAATGCAATCACCTTAAGATGTTTAGAATTCGACAGATGACAGGAAGGCATCATTACACACCATCAACAGAAGGTTGGGACAGCCTTCCACAAGGACATTTCGCCACGTAATCTTCTTAGGCACGTCAATCTATCACCTAATAACAACCTCGTTACATCTATATACAGATGGATACATAACATAAATTGTGTTATGAACGCATGAAGAGAGTTTCATTTAGCAGCTGCAAGTGCATATGTAGTGCACTCAATCACCTTAATCAGACAATGTGAAGCTTTCTCTGTGTCTGATGATGGTGGCGGAGTGCAGATCACCGAATTTCACGACAGCTAGTTGTTATAAATGGGACTCGATTCTAAATATTAATTTTTTGTGGAAGAATTTCATTAATATCGCTTTATTCACATACATAATAACACATTTGTAATGATTTGGTAGTGCTGTTTTAGTAATGCTTTTTCAGAGAGTCACAAAAGAATGCAATTACGTCGTGACGTCATACATTTAAATGGCAGTATCGACGATTTCATGGAAACATGAGAAACGAGTTTCAGAAGATTTTCTGTAACCAAATTCGGCCATTTCATATACATATTGTTTTGTTTGCAATTTATGTGGGATCATCTGTATGTGTTTTGTTTATGTATGTTCGGTGTTGTTTTCTGCCTTTTCTTGGTCCTTATTTTCAACTCCTCTGTATAGTTGTATGAAGTCGCTAGAATACCACAGAAATCGTGATACAGAATCCAGGCCATCTAATACATTACTATACTCGGACTTAGTAGTAAGGAGGAAGTATCAACCTTAGGCACAGTCTCGTTGTCAGCCGTTAGGGTTAGTGCATATATGTCAAATACTTTCATTGGTTAATGGTGTAGCAACATATAAAGTCTTGAGTCCGGACGAATCTGGCACGCCACAGAAAAGAAATATATCCTATGTAATAGGTAGAATTCAATAAATGACATAAAAACACCGCTGGTTACTCATTGGTGACGAAGTGAGCGTTTGGACAAAATCACAACGGGAGGCTTTGGCTCAGATTATACGGTACGCTCTCACCAAGCCAGGACAAGCTTTCGCGAGATTCGATAGTAAAGAGAAATGTCGTGTCCAAGTTGTCGCGACAACCCTAGCGAATCGTGTCAGGGCGATAGTCTAATCAGTGCATGATGACGAAGGATCGAAATAGAAGTATGGAGAAAAATGTAACTGAAGAAATCAATTTTGTGATGACTGTTACATAGGGTGTCGCGGGAGTTGACATCTGGGCCTTGTAACTAACTCGGCCAATCTGTACCGCCATTATTGTCTTGGTCAACCACGGATATCCTATCTCGCTCTAATGGTTATAGGTCTGCAGTTAAACATTTTTTTATGACCTGGCCCGATATGGTTTGGTTTTCTTTTCTAAGCAAAGCGTTAAAAACGTCCCACTTCTGAATATACAAATCTTACACGGGTTAATGAAACGAGCAAAACAATTCCGTTCCCATTTTTGCGAGGCTCTGCATGTCTCTCCTTAATCTTCTCCTTCCTAAAATGAATGAGCTTTCCCTAGGCATCCAGACACATGTTCAGAACACAGTCTTATATGTGACATGTTTCCATGTGCATATGTATACTTCAATCTACAGTGAAATTGATGACTATTTTTTGCTATTTTTACAAGTAGCTAGTACATGGGTGTTATTCCAATACACCATTAGAGTTTCAATTCCTATCTACTAAAACCAGCTCTGTTCAATGAATACAAAATGAGCAAATTTTACAAAAAGGAACGTTGGCACGAGATAGGACTTGGCTAATTTGCATACAACATGGTTGGCATGAACGAGCGTGTATGTTTGTCCAGTTTGATACTGGCGACGACAAAGCAAGTCGATTAGCGTTTTCTCATTTCGTTAATGGTGTTTGTGTAGCATCTTGTCCGATACTTTATGATTACGCCATACACGTGATGAATGGGACGGGCGCACACCACATACCTGTAATGACAGAATATCGTGTCATCTGTGTGGACAGCTATCCCTATCACAATGCCATCAACTACAATTGGCATTTCCAGTGGGAATACAAAAATAAACAAAAGACAACTCAAAAATTCGTTGATTAGATATATTGACCCAAGCGATAAAATATTACCACCAGGATCTACCTGGGAAATAGCCATGCGAAAATTATACAGTGTGATAAAAGTAGGTAGAAATTAGTTCATAATTAAAATTCATATGCATGTTCGGGAAACGCAATTGCACAATACATCGTCCAATATTCGGTCAAGACTATTGGGAACCTTGACGGAGTCAGACGGGACGGTGATAGCGAGATAAGACGGTATGGACTTAGACTAACGGTCACTTTTCGGTAAAAGATGTTCGACCTTTTAACCGAAGATTATCCTGGCCAAAGATATTTCAGTCAATATTTCTGAAAAAAGAAAAGCAAGCAGATGTTTTAAACATCCATATTTTCAATGTTAACCTTTAAAAATTACCAATTAAAATCAATCTCTTTTCATGTCAAACGGAATCATTTAAATTTTATGGTGTGTTCAATAAAATATTATCTAACCACGAGCATTAGTGTACTGATTAAATGAGACGTCTCACCTATCCGCCCTCGGCTGTAACGAGAAAGGGCGCAATAACTTCAATTCATCCTTAAATTGATCGTAAGTAATTCTCCATGTTGAGGGACTTAATTGCGATTCCTGATGCTTAAAAATTATATCTTAAACGGTTTAGCGCTGTGCCTGAGGCCGTGCATTGTAAGACAGACAATGTTGCCACCTCTTGGGAGATTCTCTGGTTAATTAAGTGTAGCTTGCAATGCTCTCAAGCACGGAAGGCCTTTTCGTCTTAAAGACTCGTAAACTGATTGGGCGGCTTCTTATCAAGATTTTTATTTGATTCAAAAGGTAGAATTAACAGGTGCCATTGAACTGAAATCGGTAATATAACGATTTTTATTTCACATATACATAGATGTAGCATTTGACATTTAGAACGTGATCATTAATTTAAATGCTTACTGTGCATGTTGCTATATTGCAACTGTTTTTGAAAAAGAACGGACTGCAAAGAGAGATATTTAATTGAATCATACATTCGTCTTTTTATGATATGCGCGTCATTATATTAATGACAATATTCAAACAACAATAGTGAATATGAAAGCAGAAGCTGTCCAGAATATAGACTTCCGAAATACAGAAGAAAAAAAGAAAAACTGGTAGTAAATTACCATAAATGTGTTCTTCTGGAAGGAAAATACTGACATCTGAAAATAAAGCCGATTGTAATTTATCGATGGAAACAAATGAGTTTCGTTATCAATCCCAGAAGTGTTTTCATTTTTTTTTTTTTTAGTGACGATATCGCCATACTTAATCTTCTGTCTGTTGATGTTCATGAGAGAGACCTCAATGTTCGGAGCATATCGCGTTGTGTGGTAAATTACCTCCGTAAATATCAGCAAACGTGATAAATACCGACACGAAGTGTATCATTAAATCACATATCCACGGCAAGATCATATGTCATTATTCAAGCAAGTCAATTATGATATCACATTCTGAATTAATGCTTGCAAGTACTTCAAGGACACCATAATGACACATCCTCATGGGTTTTTGTTCATGAACTTTGAATTTAACGATAACGTAGAAGTCTTTATAAAAATGAAATATGTGTTACTTAAAAGTTCCAAAGTTAAAAGTAATTAAATGATAACAAACAGATATATCCCTGGTTTATTTACATCATTTACTTTACATTAAGACCGATTAAATCTAAATGAGTTTTCATAATTAGCTTCTGTTCAAACAGAAATCAGCTGCCAAGACAGCACTGGACCTTTTTATATTTAAGAAATTACAATCATTGGGCTACGAACAATTTTGATCAGCATCATTTTGAAGCTTCTCCTGTCGTTTCGTATAACGCGAGATTATCGTAAGAAGCAAGCATTCATGTGACATTAGGCTGTCCAAAATAATGTTGTCTCTAACGATATATTGCTTTATGGTACTATACTTCAAATTTCAAGAAATGTATGAATGAAATTGGAATTAGTATTAATGTGTATTAAACCAAATACATTACTTTCGTTTTTGTCGCATTGTTATGTAAGTACATTCTGTACAGTGACTCCGTGATCTCGCAATCCGGCGAGTGCGGATGCCACATGGGCAGCGCGTTTCTATGGGTCACATTGACATTTATCGACGATTAAAATCTTAACATTACTTTGAATTAGAATTTATACACGAGGAGGCATCTCTTTTATATCTGTTTTTTTTATGGATCAAAATTTACGGTTGTCACCATGTAACAGCAACGATCAAAACTATATGCATGTTTTTGATCTTCCAATTATCAAAGCTGCAATATTTTGTATTCAGAGTGATAGAGAGAGAAAATATGTATATAAAAGATACATAAAAATAACAGATTACGTTAATGAACTCTCAACTTCTGATTGTAGTTGTAACTTCCTTTTTATAGTATTGTTTAACGTCCTACCAACAGTTATGGTCATTTAATGACGGATTTATGTTCGACATACGCGCTTGTGGTGATGGTGTGTGCTTTGGAAGGCTGAAGTATATTTGTGTCTGTCTCCTGATAGTGCGGAACTGAGGCCGAATTTATAGTACAATCTCACTGAACAATACTGACGAAGACACCCAGCCAGTAACCAATTCAATCACCTTATACTGACAACGGGCGAACCAGTCGTCTCACTCCTAGAAATGCCGAGCTCTAAAGCGTATGGCAACTACAATTATCATAGACTCTGAACAAACATAACAAAAAGGGGCGAACGCTCAACTGAAAACCAAACGTAAACGGGCGAACGATCACCTGAAAACCAAACGTAAACGGGCGAACGCTCAACTGAAAACCAAACGTAAACGGGCGAACGCTCAACTGAAAACCAAACGTAAATGGGCGAACGCTCAACTGAAAACCAAACGTGAGACAGTGTCAAGGGAGATATTAGGAAAAAGAAAGTTGTTAATGAAGATGAGAAAAAGATAAGATCCCAAATTAGTCGCCTCTTACTAATCCTACACCCTACCTGTCACTTGAAGTAGAAGCCTCTTAGCATATAACAGCAATGTATCTACTCCAAATATATCAGACAAATGGGTCCAGAGAGATCGAGATGACCAGTACATAAAAAGGCTTTAGTTTATTTTGTTTAATGTCCTATTAACAGTCAGGGTCATTTAAGGACGTGCCAGGTTTTGGAGGTGGAGGAAAGTCGGAGTACCCGGAGGAAACCACCAACCTACGGTCAGTACCTGGCAACTGCCCCACGTAGGTTTCGAACTCGCAACCCAGAGGTGGATGGCTAGTGGTAAAGTGTCGGGACACCTTAACCAATCGGCCACCGCAGCCCGATACAAAAAGGGTCCTGATAGATACTGACCAAGATACCGTCCAGATCTGGATTTCGGACAAACTAAAAGGCGTTTCATGATCAATGCACATGTCCAAATCAAGGAAAACTGCTAAAGACATTCATGAGATCATTGTCTGATAACGACGTGGCGCTAGCGAGTTCGACTAGAAACACTTGTTCTACATTGTATGCACGACTGGAATAAAAACTGGCTATCCCCTGGAGTATCATATCTTAACGTTTACACAACTTTTCTCTAAATTAACCGGATCAATGGTAAACCGTATTGTAATTATTGTTTATTTTCGGCGCCCGGCTTCTCCGTTGGTAATTTACCATATCAGACTCCCTTGTTGATAAGAAGTAAGTATAGGTAATACATAGCTACGTCCTTGACCTACATATAAGGCGTCGATATGCCTTGTCGATCTGAGCCTTGTCAAACCACGATTGAATGACGGTATAAGTGTCTAGACCCTCAAGTTATCGATTATAAATGATTCTTATCATATTTGAAGATTTTTACAATAATTGTCTTTTGATGAGGTGTATATGATTTTTTAATAACCCATACTAGATGTTATTATTGTGAGTGACGTAAATCCTTTCGTAATTACCGTCATGTTTTGACATCAACTTCTGTGAAGACGAGCATTTGTAAACTCTCCCTGAGCTAAACTTTCTGTAATTCGGAAATGTTACCAGGGAATGTCGAATAGCCTGTGATCTTATTCAATTAGATGCTACAAATTAATTGATGCAATACTCTTGTATCATAAGTGGTGTCTGATAGGATTTGTGTGTATGTATGAACGCTAATCTGCATTCCATTCCTCTTTGGTATACCATAGGGCCAAGGTCTTAGTGAGTAACGTACGCACAGATTAATAAAGACAACAAAGGTTTCTGATCAAAAGAAATCGTTCAAATAGTAACTACGACGTTCTTCATCAATTTGAATTTTGCTCATTTAGACATCTTTATAATTATGTATTCATTTGTTTTCTGTCGGCGCTAAACTTACAATAAACGCTGTACAACTAGAGGCGTTGACGGAACATTGTCGTTCTTCGTACACACTATAGAATTTGGATTTTCTGCATTTTCAAGTATTTCAAATGAAATGTAATCTGTGTTAAATGTAATCTTTATTTATTTCACAACAATTCCGAAATAAGTCATGTGAACTTACATTAATCATTATGTTGGCAATGGTGGAATAGCACGAGGGGTCTTATTGTGGGAGTAAACTGGAGTACCCGGGGAAAACCTTCGTAGTAGGGCAAGTGAAACAATACATTTAAACATGCGAAATGCAAGTATCTTGCCACTCGATTTTATTCCAGAAAATTTACCATTTTTTTATTAATATAAATTGTATACTCGTCTGCATATCACTATAGACAATGGGCAGTTCCATTTGATTTGCAGTTGGGCCCTTCCAAATATTCATGGGTCGGACTTTACTTTGACTTTTGTTTGCTTATTTCCTAGTTTAATTGCCTCGTGGACAGTCATGGTCAGTTTGAGGCGGGGCCACGCTAAGAAATATAGGGAAGGTCCGTCGCATGCTATCCAGAGCAATGCATTGGGGTTAAATGTCTGTCCAAGGACGAAACATCAACATGGGTCTGTTCGTGCAATAGCTTCCAAAGAACAAAATCTGCAAAATGTAGCAAAATAAAGTCGGCTTATGGCGTAATATGCTTATACGGATCATTTCAATTCAGACATCATTTGACAAGACACGCAAAACCATCGTTATACCGTTTTAAGTTTTATGCTTTTTTTGCTTTTTTTTTTAGAGTGGAATAGTGTTGTGATAAGGATGTATTCAAAATCAATTAACACGGCGCGGAAACTGTCATGCATGTCAACATGCATACTATTGTGCAATAACCTTGAAGCGTGACACGAACATGAGGCCGCGAAGACAGTTAAGAGTACGCCGTAGAAAAGTCAATGATATGATTAGAGTCATGGTGTCAGATAGCCGTGAATTGCGATAACAAATTTCTATCAGCACAAGAGAGGAGAAAAACAAGAAGGAGAGACGCAACAACAGCAGACTACCATGAGAGCTTCATTCCCTTCATAAAATGTATCTGAGGTCCTCGCTATGTTTAAGGATACGTAAGTGCGCTCGACAATATTATCAACTAAATCCAAAGCCATCTTGTACCACCGCGGAACAAATTCAAATAAATACAAAACTGGAAAGTATTTTAGTGTGGTATACTGCATACCATTTAGTTACGTGTTTTACGAGTTTTGTGATGTCTCATATACTGCACATTGGCGATACTAAACGGGTTTCAATATACAGAATATGTAATTACTGTTGAACTATAGTTCATTCCTTTAAGACGCGTGCCGTATTGCAGGACGGAATTATATAGCCACGTGGATTTCACCAGCCAAGAAGACGCGGCAGAACTTTAATCCTTTTCATCAATTAACAAGATTCGGGATCATTGTGGGTAACACGAACTTCAAAAACGTCAATCAGTATTTCCGCTATGACCTTGTGTGTAGAGTGGTTAGTTAGTCTTGATTTTAGGCGATAAAGGCTAGTTAACCTTGACCTTAGTGAGAGGGGCTAGTTAACCTTGACCTTAGGTGAGAGAGGTTAGTTAACCTTGACCTTAGGTGAGAAGGGCTAGTTGACCTTGACCTTAGGTGAGAGGTTAGTTAAACTTTACCTTAGGTGAGAGGTTAGTTAAAGTTTATCTTAGGTGAGAGAGGTTAGTTAAAGTTTTTTTAGGTGAGAGAGGTTAGTTAAAGTTTATCTTAGGTGAGAGGGGGCATTAAATTTGAGTGAGAGATGTTAGTTAACAATGATTTTAGTTAAGATGCGTTAGTTACTTGAGAGATGTTACTCAGCTTCTTTATATATATGTATATACAGGAACCCTTTTTATTTCTGTAATTCAATAAGATTAATGGTCACCGTTTGATGAAATATCTCTCGTCGCCACTTCACAGCAACAAGAGCCTGATGTTGACCATGTACTGCAAGCAACGCACGAAGCTATTAGCAACAGCGCCTGAGTCCTCATATAAATTAATCCTAAATAAGTTTTCTGTAGCCGATAGCACAGGTAATTACTGTCTATGCAAACATAGTTCTGGCATGTTGTTTGCGATCTTGAAGACAACGATGCATGCCTGTTAGGTCCAGAGATCGATAGCAATAAAAATACTCGGACACAGCATCGTCTAACCATCAGGCATAAGTAGAAGATAATTAGTAGTTCCATCAACTCGGGATGTGTATTATCAAATATGGAAAACCTCGTTAAGGAGATTCTTCATGGATTTTTTGTCTTTGGAGTAAAATCTGTTTTATAACTAACTTCATCCAATAAATAAACGATAGAGAGAAGCGATCATATAGTCTATAGTGTGTTAATTTCAGATAAATTCGGGTGTGGTAGAAAGCTTTCGACATAGCGTTTAAACATCTCAGTTATGTGATCGCAAATTCGGTAATTGACACTTCGCGTGCACGTCTAATGAGACGAAAAGCGGATTTACTGAGCTGTTACCGAAATTTAATTAGCAATATACAAGAACCTACCTCGATATACTCACAGTACACATGGCAGAACAATACATCACAATACATCTCGGCTCATTTCTAAACTAATCACAAACTACAGATAGTATAGCACGCGTAAGAATAGTCCCAGGATGAAATAAATCAAGCGCAAGCAAAAATGCATTATGATTGACCTTCAATGCGCACGCGACGTGAATGCACGTGATAAATAAAAGACATAAGTATAGGGTAAAATGATGCAAAGTTTACAGAAATAGATAACACTCTTTCGTTGTCAGTTTCTATTAAGATGGATACATAAAATGCATTCGGAGTTGTTAAACAACTATCCGATATACAAAAGCTCGATCGTGCATCCTCGTGATAAAGGGTAATCCTACATCGCCTGGTACATGTAAAACGCATGTCTAACTGAACCAGCGCGGATTACGACATGTAGCGATACGATTTCCGGCACGCACTTTGTAGAAACTCGTTGATTTAGGGCGATCGAATCCTAAACCCTACTTCTAGGTAGTATCTCCTCATATACATGTAAGAAACACGGCATCCATTATTCGTTCTCCGCACTGTGATACTAATGCGTTGTGAGTTAAGCGCCCTCTACATTCATTTTAGCTGTGAAGGAAGCGCCCTCTATAATTATTTTAGCTGTGAAGGAAGCGCCCTCTACAATTATTTCAGCTATGAAGAACATTTGTTTCGCTAAAGCACCACAGGTTCCATGTGTGATCCGAAGGGTTAAGAACGCTACACTTGATAATAATAACGTTATCTGGTAGTTCGGAAGCGCGGGAGTGGATATATGCATTTGACATAAAAACAAAATGCACAGGAAAATCAAATTTACATAAGCACGTAGAGCCACTTACCGTCAACATTCGCATTAACCTGCTTATAGAATCGTGAAATATATATTTAAACACGTACAGAGGCAGAAGCATTAAAGATGCCATAGTATTAGTGTAGAGTTGAGTTAAAATATAGAATTTGTGAAAATCAGTGTATCGGGCGTCGTCGGAAACCCACAAGATTCCGCTCTTAACGTGGAGTAACGAAGAGCGTTGGTCGTGGGTTCCCGACGATGTGTATCGCGAGGCGCAATAGTTAGAGTAATCGTCATTCGATAAGATAGCAAGGGTTTGATTCTCCGATCACGTACGTGAAAGAGATACGAGTACGCAGGGCATGTGGGTTTTTCTCCTGTAATTAAGTTATACCCAACGCGCGTTCGTCCATCCGGGCCATCAAGAGTAATTAATACAAGTTCAAAACCTCCTCACATAAATAAATAATCTGTATTTGAATTGCCGTATCTGAACATCATCATCATGTTTTTGGGGGTTGTTTTTTTTATATATACGACAGATTTAAATTGCAGTTGCTGGAAAGAAGCGCCAGAATGACAAAGATTTCAACGCTTGTATAGCCTGATGTATGCATCATACAAGCTCATAAAGGATTATACCATCATGTTTTTAACTTTAGCTTGCCCAAATTTAGAGCGAATGTGAAGTATGTTATGCTTTATGCTAACAAACAAAATGCAAAACCCAATGTTGTCGAAAATTGAGCATTTATTAAATGCCATCAAATAAATCATTTTAAACTACCGCATTAAAGGTTTGGTAAATATTATACTTAAAAAACGCCATAAAGGAATATGAACAACAAAATATGGTATGAACGATTTAAAATTACCATCATTGGAAAATACTGAAAGAGAAACAGCCAATATTCCTTCATGCGAAATTTTATCTTTTTCATCCCATTTTTGCTTTCGATTGTAGACAGTAAACTATATTGATAAAATCACTTACCAGACTGATATAAACATTTAAAATGAGTAAAAATAAGTCATGATAGATATGGTGTGACTACAAAAACCTCAAGAATATAGCCATGTCATTCAAAGGTTATCAACCAGAATCAAAACGAAGACGTTTAGAATACATGCGTGACGTCAGCTTTTTCGTGAAATCGATACACAGACGACGAAATAACAAATAAAGGGCGTCCAATTTACTAAATGTTTTCAAAGAGATGGTAACGAAAACGTCTAGTGCTTCCGCCAAACTAATGGAGTTGTATTCGCAGACTCTTACCAACGCAAGATGTCTAAATGCATTTCTGATGCAAATGCCGCCATGTCGGTACCATTCATGCTCATACATTTTACGCTTCGAAAGTGGTCCAAATTGCAGTTTCTTAACGTTCTACAAGAAAATCGAAACCTTTTCGTAGAATTACTGGAATTAGTGTATTCATTTTGGTGTCTCCTCCACTTACAAACTGTTAACTGTTCATTATCATTTTCGTTTTCACGCTTCGGTATCTTGGAATTGTCTGTGTCATTTTTACGCTTGTGTATAATCGCGCCAACTGAATAAAACACGATTTCTTTAAAACATTGATCAGACGCCGCATACATTCACTCTATCGAATTATTCTGTTTGTGTTGTCACCACGGCTAAGTATCTGACGGATACTTTTGGCTATACTTGCTGATGAAATGCATCCCCAGGAAAGGTCAGATGTACGCTAGATTTCTTTTACTTTTTTCGTTTTTTTTCATCACGTACATGCATTTGCATATTGTTACATTATATTCTTATTGCTTACTTAATAAACCCAAATCCGCGTCAGAGCCGAAGTATTATGGTTTTTAATTCATCGCACAAGGAGCGGCACGTGGTAATGTATACCAATTATTGGCTATGACTTGTGAGGTCCCTTCTGGGACTCGCGTGGAAATTCTAATTAGGACACGATGTCCCACATAACACCATTACGTATTTTGGTCACACATCTCTACAGATATACAAACGATCCCGACCCACTGTCTTTTTAAATCTTGGGTTGGAGACCACTGTCAATCTATTTATCGGAATTAACATCCGTCCTGTATTCAGTAAAGCTTAACATTATCACAAAATATCCATCTACGTTTTTTTTTTTTAATTTTATTGATATCAAAATTAATACACAAATACGTACATACGTATACTTGTGATTGTACAAACAACAGCAGTGGTATGATATATCAGAAATGACGAATAGTTTTTCGTTTCAAGATTATGTGGAAATGTCGGCTTAAGCTGGCAAGTCTTGGAAATGAAGAATTTACAGATGTGTTAATTATCCTAAGGGACTTGATGTTATCTTTCGTTGTGATTAAAAAAAGGCCGGAGAGTTCCACAACAGTGATCGCCACGTGGAGCCTCAATGATTACTTGTCTATCATCATCCCTAGACTTAAAGTCTCGCTAGCTGTGGATTATATACATGTATATCTTTATCTATTGCGTATCTCGTGCTAGAGTGGTATCATAAGTGTTATTATGTAAATCTAATTCAATGGTAAGTATAGTACTTTATTGTACTTACGGTCGTGCGGCTGTGAAAACAGAACAGCTGTGGAATAGCTGAGATAGGGTAGTTAAAGGGGAAATAGGGTGGTGATTTGTATGCAAGAAGTGACCAGTCTCCAAATTGAAAAGGCAAATCAACCAATATTAATCTAAAAGAATTAGAGGGCGCTAGGGTCGCGATGTCAATAAACAACAGGCGGTACATGACACGCGAAAACTTATCGGAACCATCAACTACTACAATGTAATATTCCCCTGCTTAATGTTGATATATCGAGATAAATGGTTTGAATTTCGATATTCTGAGATAAATTTATCTTTGATAGATAAATTTAAGATAGCGGGACATTCCTCTTTAATATTGATACTTTGTATAGTGTTCTAGGTTGCGGCACATTCCACTTTAAAACCAAAGGGACTTATAATTATTGCATACATATACGGACTGCGCATTTGGAGTGTGTGTCTGTGTTTGAAACCAAGATATATGCAATGTGACAAAATGACAATTGCTATGGTTGATGGAGGTTGATGGAGGTTGATGGACCATTCTGGTACCAGATTTGTAATTTGTATTTTTTTTCCCTGGCTTAAAAATTTCGTCGGACGAGCATTAAAAATGAGACTAGATACGTATACCCCGACGATCATTGAATTCAACTGCTTCGTTCTCTTCTGAAAATTGGGAACACGGTTAAGGCTTTGTGACGTTTATAACATGTTCTTGTCACGCAATAAGTTAACACGTCATCGAACGTCACGTGACATGCCAACAGCAGAGGTGAAGTAGACAATTTACTACGCTTTAGTAAGTAAAAATATCACTACGCTTCAGTAAGGTCGAGTGTAGGTCGGAATACTGTATGTCTATTAAGGTCATATGAGTATACAGGTACGTTTAATGATATTTATAAATAACCGTCCATATTTTCTAGAGCAGTAATTGGCAAGTTGTTTACAAGTTACTGAAATAAAGCTCTTTTTCGTGTCAATTTGTTTGGTTGTTAAATGCTTCATCGTCATTTACACTGTAGATACATCTGTTAATAATACCTTATTTGTATTGACTAAAACAACAATACCGTACAGTGAAAATAGCAGACTTAGAAAGTCTACTTAAATCGAATTTTTCCTAGATGATATGCAGCCACCGCCTGATAAATTGGTTATAGTAAAGGTTATTTCAACTAAAAATTGGGAACATTGTAAAAGAAGGCTAAAATTGTGAGACTCCACTCCAAATTGACGGATCTGCAAGGTCTAATAGAAAATAACTAACTCGATGGGCTACAAAATTGTATAGAGTGCGTGATAGAGTATTGGTAGCGTTGCATTAATATCGTCAAAAAATGACAGTTGGATGCACGGTCCCACAACAAAAAGAAAATTAATTTGCCTCCAGTACACATGCAGCCACTGGCATATACCGAGGTGTACATACATACATGTATATAATCATAAGGAGTGCTACCAGTTCCAAACACATGTTTAAAAAAATTGCTGTAGATTAACCAAATATCAACAACACAAGAAAAGTACATTAGTATGGATATGATCGGTGTCATCTTAAAACTTCATCTCCCGCATCACATAGCGTGATGCTGCAGAAGAAACAAACATTCAGATGACGTTAGGCAGCTCTAGGAAATAAATGCAGCCAGCAATTTGAACTCTGACCTCTTTTTTTTGACCATGTAAACATTTGTCAGGATGTATTTGTCGGGTAGGAAACAGCGAAACACTATTTATTTCATGTGAATTTTTTCACGATTAATACTCAGGTAGCAGCTGATTATCCAAGATTCAAGATTCGTTATTACTCTCTGGACACACGTAAGTGTGCAACAAGAGGTCAATATAGACAATAACATACAAAATGTACATGTAGATATCAGACAGGGTAATGAAGATACAATGATACAAAATACAGAAAACTGAATACATTGTAGATATCAGACAGGGTAATAAAGATACAATGATACATACAAAATACAGAAACCTAAATACATTGTAGATATCAGATAGAGTAATAAAGATACAATGATGCATACAAAATACAGAAAACTAAATACATTGTAGATATCAGACACGGTAATAAAGATACAATGATGCATACAAAATACAGAAAACTAAATACATTGTAGATATCAGATAGAGTAATAAAGATACAATGATACATACAAAATACAGAAAACTAAATACATTGTAGATATCAGACAGGGTAATAAAGATACAATGATGCATACAAAATACAGAAAACTAAATACATTGTAGATATCAGATAGAGTAATAAAGATACAATGATACATACAAAATACAGAAAACTAAATACATTGTAGATATCAGACAGAGTAATAAAGATACAATGATGCATACAAAATACAGAAAACTAAATACATTGTAGATATCAGACAGGGTAATAAAGATACAATGATGCATACAAAATACAGAAAACTAAATACATTGTAGATATCAGATAGAGTAATAAAGATACAATGATACATACAAAATACAGAAAACTAAATACATTGTAGATATCAGATAGAGTAATAAAGATACAATGATGCATACAAAATACAGAAAACTAAATACATCGTCGATATCAGACAGGGAAATAAACATACAATGATACATACAAAATACAGAAAACTAAATACATCGTCGATATCAGACAGGGTTATAAAGACACAATGATACATACAAAATACAGAAAACTAAATACATTGTAGATATCAGACAGGGTAATAAAGATACAATGATACATACAAAATACAGAAAACTAAATACATTGTAGATATCAGACAGGGAAATAAAGATACAATGATACATACAAAATACAGAAAACTAAATACATTGTAGATATCAGACAGGGTAATAAAGATACAATGATACATACAAAATACAGAAAACTAAATACATTGTAGATATCAGACAGGGTAATAAAGATACAATGATACATACAAAATACAGAAAACTAAATACATTGTAGATATCAGACAGGGTAATAAAGATACAATGATACATACAAAATACAGAAAACTAAATACATTGTAGATATCAGACAGGGTAATAAAGATACAATGATACATACAAAATACAGAAAACTAAATACATTGTAGATATCAGACAGGGTAATAAAGATACAATGATACATACAAAATACAGAAAACTAAATACATTGTAGATATCAGACAGGGTAATAAAGATACAATGATACGTACAAAATACAGAAAACTAAATACATTGTAGATATCAGACAGGGTAATAAAGATACAATGATACGTACAAAATACAGAAAACTAAATACATTGTAGATATCAGACAATGTAATAAAGATACAATGATACATACAAAATACAGAAAACTAAATACATTGTAGATATCGGACTGGTTAATACAGATACAATGATACATACAAAATACAGAAAACTAAATACACTGCAGCATTAGAATACACAAACGCTATGGCATCTCACGGTACATATTACGAGGGATTGATTGTAAATTTCAAACATGGTGATATAATGGTAATACAATTACAAAATACATTCCAAAACATGACCCACTTTGATATTAACACGTTACTTCATGGATGTCATGAATGAGATGAAGCAATAAATGAATTTTATCACAGTACATATATCACAGCAATGACCCAATTTTATCACAGAACATATATCACAGCAATGACCCAATTTTATCACAATATATATACCACAGCAATGAATGAATTTTATCACAATTTAGATATATCACAGCACATTACTGATACTAGATTAATATAACAATAATTGTCTGGTGTGGCTGGGACACGGAGTCACACCTGTTTACATGTTTGATAATTTCATTGACTGTATCATTCCGAAATTATCTGAAGAAGGCTGATGATATAGGCTTTGCCTGATGCCCTATCGTTTTGCGTTTGCAATTGTTGAAGTTGAATAACGATTTGTGATACACTTTAACTCCGCAAAAGTATATGTACGGATTAAGGAGGCCGTATACCTATGTTACGCATGGAAAAATTACATTTAATCTTTTTTTTATTGTATTGATTTCAGGATAATCGAAACGGTCCTGATGTTAAGATCGCCTTTTTCAGAAACTAAGTAAATTCAGGAAAATTTCATGCATGATGTCACATTCCACCTAAGAAGGAATTGTTCCAGATAGATATTTCACTACATAAAATGTCACAGAATAACGACAACAACAAAAACATATATCATGTATGTAACTGGGACACGACTGGTTTGCGGCCATCGATCTGTGCCCAGGTGACGTCTCGGCGTGACGATCACTTCCTAAATAACATAGTTGTAAATAACGTGACATGCAATATATAACGATCTTGTCGTGTATAAATTGTCTTTTATCTATAGACAGTATGGAAAAACATTATTAGATAGTATGTTTTCGTCAAACTGCTTCATAAAACACGTCACGATGATTCAAACATAGGGCGCCATGAGTGATTTCTATAGTATTGGTAACCTTAGAAAAAGCACTTTGTTCCCATAATAAACATCTCCATAATTTATTAAATAACTAGCCACAATCAAATCACGAGCGAAACAAAAAGGAAGTCGTAGCTCGGATTTATATAAACAAAATCAATATTTTCATTTGAATTTAAATATTCAAAGATTAATATGAATATTCAAAGCATGATGATTTATTAAGTAATTTGCATTTCATGCCTTTTAATATGCAATAATATTACTGCAACTTATATGTATGTATAATGTATGTTATAGATTAAATTTCAAAACATGTCGAGATTTAATTCAGACACGTAATAATTATATAAGCCGTTCTTATTAAACAAGTCTTAAAAGGTTATTATTTTGCGTGACTTGGCGAGTAGAAACTAAAGTTGGAGAAGAGTTTCATAAAATATCATAAGAAATGAAAATAAAGATAGATATCCTTTATCACATAACCAAGAAAACTTACATGTTGACAGATTTTAAGTAAATATTCGAGGATACAAAATCTAACAGCGGAAGTCATTCTGGTACGCCTTTTTTCAATCCAAGACATTCTCTGTATAATTACGTCAGAATCTATTTCTGACGTCATGCGTTGCTTATGAAAAGCGCCCCAGATATGCAAAAATATTACATGGGCGAATTAACTGGAAGACAAGACCATTATGTGATAAAAAGTTATCACATCTTAATTATACAAAGATAGGCAAATGAAGGAAGTCGACAATCACTAAAACTTCTATATTATCAAAAAACGTATGGCAAGCCAAAGTGTAAAAAAAAATCACTATTCATGGATATCCATAAATCATTTATGAATATTAAAAAATGAATTATGGATATTTGAAATGAATTATGGATATCCATCAATAGTGACCTTTTCCCACTTTGGTTTGCCATAAAACCAAATATTTGCCATCCTTTCTGATACACGAGACCTTAGTACTTAATAACTCTATGTATAACAAATTCTTTTACCGCTGTGATCGGGCTGTATATAGGCGCTTTTTTATATTTTGCTAAGCGAATGACCGTCAAGGGAAATACCTTTTATTTAAGACTCACAAATGACAAGAAGACCGGGTTCGTATTGTCCCGCAGACATATGTTTATCTACATCAGTTCTGACAAAAATGGCCAGTTATATGACCTCAGTCCTTTATTTGTATCGATTCCGCGTGCAGTATGTTGGACTCACGCATGTCTTACATATATCCGTCATCGTAAAACACGGACAGCGCAGATATCATAACAAAATCGGTCTCGTGAGCACGAGGATCGTCTGGTGTTTGAACTGACGGTCGAGGCCACTATATCTACCTCTAATATGGTCACTATTTACATATTTTTACTGCCTCGTTAAACCCCCCGTAAATAAATACCATTTAGGGCTATTAACCCAATGATCGCGCACTGCTGTTTGCTGAGCGGTTCGGGGTTTACGGGATTTGAACCCGTGACCGCACAGGGCAATTTCTGCTGCAATACCCCGGATCAAATTCTGAAACAGGCAACCACTCTCTTCCAGTCTGTTGAGCTAGAGGATCATATTGTACTTGTAAAATACAAACCGCATAAGCTGAGAACATCAGATATCTTGATCAATATCCAATGTCCATAAAAACCCGGAATCCTTTGTGAGACTCAATTTCCGCCGATAGCTTTTATCGAGTCTGGAGAAAGACAAATCTATATGTGTTCTGTAACACCATGTGTTCACATTAAATGTTTGGTATAGACTTTCCATCTGGAAATCCACGAGGTATTAGGGTGGTCGGAAGACGTAGTGGTTGGTTAGTACGTTGTAAATTCTAATCGGCCCATCAACACTATAAATGTCAGTAGGGCAAAAAATGGTGAGAACATGGACAAAAGACGAAATGACGACAGACAAACGAAACATGTAAAAATATAAATAAATATTTGACACTCACTATTAGTTTAAAATGAAAAAGTAGATATCGAACTCACTCGATCGGGTGTGAAAACGTATGCATGGGTCCACCTACCCGACCATATGGGCTTTTCACGAAACTACGATTTCCTCCCATATCAAGACCCTGCGCGCTAATTTCAGGGCTTATAATAGCGATAAACATCAATTGATTTTACGCTTTGTACAATTGTTACAAAATTATCAAGTTGGTTATTTCTTTCATAACTTTGTATATCACATGGCCAACTTTGTATTATCGATTATATATGTAATACGCCGAGAAGGCGATACCAAATCATTGTTTCTGTTGACGACGGTTTGGATTTTCATAACACCACGTGCTAATATGTAGATTTCAAAAACCCTTTACACATTATACAACACAAACTCGCAGCATGATAGGCCCTGTGCTATCTATTACTTTAAAATTTACGACATCATTAAAACATTAATAAAATTGTCCAAAAATACCAACCTAATAATAATGGAATTAATTAATAAATGAATATCAGCTTAATTATTTGCTATGGTTCATTTCATATTCCTAGTTGATATTAAGTACAGAGCTAGCGCAATATCTTATGTATGCATGCAATTTTATGTTATTTATAACGACTATGAATGCCATATCGATACAGTTCAATTTGTATATATTTACATGCATTACACTTGGAGTCTAGTCGGATATCAATCCACGATATTTTATCCGTTCGGAACAGCTTAATCATTTTGTCATCACTGACCGAATTCTCATTTTGAGAACGCGACATTATTTGCATTTACCAACAATCAAAAAAAATTCTTACCCTTCCGGGATACATGGTATTTCTATATATTTCCTATTTTGCCATCGTTTAACATGTTTAGCGTAAAGAATGTCAATTTCTTATTCTTGGTACTATTGTACTGAACATTTTATAAGTCGATACGCTAAAGGTTAAATTTGAGAATCTTGAGTTTGAAACTACGGTTCATTGGTTGTTAGACGGATTATTGAAGTCATACGTAGCTCTTTGACCTTCAAAGTCTCGATTTCTTCTATTTGAAGAGTCGTTGATAACCGAAGCAAAGTCTCGATCACGTCCCTTCAAAGAACCATTGATGGATGAAGAAATGTCTCAATTGCGTCCCTTCAAAGAGCCGTGGATAGATGAAGCAAAGTCTCAATTACGCCCCTTTAAAAGCCTTGGATTGGCGAAGCAATGTCTAGATTACGTCCCTTTAAAAGAACAGTGGGTGAGTGAAGCAAAGACTCAATGACATAACTTTAGAAAGTCATGGATGAGTGAAGCGAAGTCTCGACTACATTCCTTTAAAGGGTCATGGATGAGGGAAGCGAGCATAGTTAAAACTCCTAATCCTTCCACCTCACTCCATGCGCGTGAATTCCAACGCAGACACGACGTCTCCTTTCAAAGTTGAATTCAACACAAGAGACTGGTTACTAACCTTGAGATTGAGCCCCACAACGGTAAACATCCTTTATCCAAGTTCGTAACAAGCGATTAGGCTTAAACGCTCAGACTATGACACTTGCGTATTTCCATGTGACGTTCATGCGCTTGCTTGCATGAATTATGCACGATACAAAACATATATACTACACAATGATTACTTGATTACCATTTTAAAACACCAAACCAAACTATAGATTTTAAAGAAATATCTATTTGAGTATCGATTTAAAATGCAAATAAATGTTTCTTGCGTGACTGCTAAAAAACAGAAATTTATCACACACGGCATTCTTAACAAACAAATCAAAATTTAAATTTTAATCAATAGATATGGCATGACCTGTTTAGATACATCATGTGGATTCATTACCAGCAAATAAAGCTGATGTGGGAAAATTGGACGAAATTTAATCCCAACTTTTGACAGATTTAATCGAGTAAAAATAAGGAATTGGTAATGATTCCGGGCATGTCGTAAACATTTACACTGCCATGATGTGGGGGATTTACATATTTAATCCTCAGTAGTTAGACAATTGGACATCATCCATATCAGATAACCAAGGGAATTATGATGAATACAATTATTTATTTTCCGTGTTTTGTCGATACGGCTATTATCACGTGTTTACATGTGTTATGCATGTCCTTTATAAATGGCCTATCAGAAGAAATTTCATTCATTGAGCTCTGCACGCATGGACCGATATTGTATCATCATTAGGCCTACTTTATAGCGACAAAAAGCAGCTGTAAACAGATATCTCTTTAATTTAGAAGTCCATGGAGGGCTTAACAATTGTACATGTCCCAGTTTCGAAGTTTTAAGTTCGCTACTTGAAGAAAAATAGAATTTACTTGCGTCCAATCCTTTTGTTAGCAATCAGATTGATTTAAATTCATATTCAAATCATTTTTACGTATGGTCACATTCACAAATTACCAATGATACATTCATTCGAAAGAAAATACATTCATGGCAGAAGCTTAATACGTAAATTGATCCTTCATTATGAATCAATTGAAACATATTTAAATGTTCTGTGTAATGTGTTGAATTAAACGGACGTATTTGGGCTATTCCGTTAAGTTCAAAATATCAAATATCGCTTATCGGAAAATCCCGAAGATACCCGATTGACTAATATCATATATTTGTATTTACACAATGCATGATTTTCAAGGCACCCTGCACAGAGGTCCCGCTAGCAGAATATTCATATTATATCGCATACTTAGCATTTTTTTGTTTTTAGATATTCTCGACATTTGAATGACATGCAAATATCGTGTATGAAATGTTTAATATGCGAGATAAAATCTTAATAATAGTGAAAGCTCAATGTTATAGTTAAGTAGCGATCAGACCCGAGACATCAATTTAATGCCCAGCATAAACTAGTGTTGATATTGACGGAAATAGTTTGGTGTTTGCTCTTTTTAGAGAAACGATAGAACTATCTTGGTGTTTAACGTTCCCACCAATGGCTAAATTTAATTAGCGATTCTAAGCTGTTACGTAATTCAGATATTATGAATCCATTCGGGTTAACAAACGTCAATTTCAATTTGTCCCTGGGGATCTATTGGGCTTTTATAAATCTCTCTCGGTCGTAAAAATCGTCATGTTTTAAAACGTTGCTCAATCGTACAAGCTTTACTTGCTTAAATCTCTCAGCCGTACAAATGTTCCTTGATAACTTCCTCGCTCGGACAAAATCTCCTTTCTCGGTCACAATTTTTCTTTGACAACATTCTTCGATCTCACAAACTTTCCTTTACAAATGTTCTGGATCTCAAAACCTTTCCTTGACAACCTTCCTCCGATGCAAAAACTGACTTTTCCAACATTCCTCAATCGGAACACCCTTTCTTGCTACCATTCTTCAGCACTAAAAGTTAATCTTCTTTAGTCGTAAAAAAAAGTCTCATTGAACTTTTTTCCTTTTTTAAAACACTTCCGTTCTAACTTTCCAAGCATGAACAGTTTGGTAGTTCTGCATTCTTAGCGTTTTTATCAACCCTTCAATTCTTGTTATAACATATTGATATATAATCAAAAACATGTCATCCAAATCAATTATCTACATCATGAGCCGTCAATAACTGCAAATACCTCCTGACGAAAGGAGAAGACGAAATGCTTGGTAAACACGCAACGTAAGAAGAAGATTGGGATTATTAACTATATTTTTTTCTTTGAGGATGGGTCGTGAAAGGAGTAATGTAAATAACTGATAATTATGTCCGGCTAGACATAAAAAATCATGACGACGAATAACCGTAACTTGTAAATAATGTAAGAAAATGTGTTATTATCAGGTCCATTCCGTCCACGCACGTGATGCCGTACGTTACCCAGACCTCGGAGAGGAGGAACTGCCTCCATGTCGCACTTCGACAGCGATAACATACAATATGTATATAGACATGTCACAATATATTACTGCCTTATTTGGTCAAGCACGACAATGGAACGTACATTTATATATCGCAGATCCCTGAAAAATTGAGATAACAGTTCAAATGCAAGCTGATATATAGGTGTACATTTTCGACAGAATTTGATATTTTTTTTTCATATTTCGTGATTGTCGTATACTGGCAACATCTGATATAAATGTATTTCAATTAAATCTGAATTTCACTCCTTTTTTTCATTTAATTCTTATAATAAACATTAGCTAACAAATGCTCGTGACTGCATTCTTCGTCTTAATTGTTTAGCAATTACGACTATAACTTAATAATCTAGTGACTTTGTTCCCTTAAAAACGAAACAGTAAGCAACATATATTTATATTACTCTGCCTCAAGATTCTGTATATTCATAGTACGTGGCCTCAATCTTAACACGTGTTTCGTACCAATCAGTGCACATGCTCCATTCCTTTGTTTCATTTAAGCTGTACGTAGGTTAATGTACTTGCTAAAGTGATAAAAAGAGATTATCGACTACTTTGCTCTTAAAAAGTACACGTTGATGAAGAGAACTCCATTAATAGCAAAACATCGAACCGGAAGTGGATGTGGACCATAGGTCGAAATGGATTTAGTTGAATTAAGATGTATGTATCGAGCCATCGCCTTAATGACGTACAAATACCGGGGCATGTAAAGATAAGAATATTGCTTATTCTGATTCCGAAATTGTGAAAAACGTTTGTGTAGGCTTTATGAGTCCCCGGTTCGCTTGTCAAGAAAACATGTATTTTCTTTATTGGTATTGGCCACAAACCTCATAAATCTGGTCTCCGATAAAATCTCAATCCATTTTTCCGAATAATTCCGGGAGCTGTATGCCGTATCTGAGGTACACGTAGTATATATATACATGTATAGTAAGTACATGGTACGTGTGTTTAAAGCGTAGTTTCAGCACGCTGGAAGTATGACCGCAGTTCACTGTAGTTTGTTTGATTTTGTAGTCCTTCTCAAAGGAACGTTACATTATTTTACGACTTGCCGACAATAACAGTCATTTATTTCAAATAATATATATAAGTTAAAGGGAAAAGAAATGGCATGCATCCATACAAAGTGTTTTACACACGTTATCTGGAAATCAGTGTGTGTGTTTGTGTGTGTGTGTGTGTGTGTGTGTGTGGGGGGGGGGGGGGGGGGGGGGTCATGGGGGAAACTTCGAGATATCCTGAGCATTCGGGATAATCGAGTTTATCATTTTATGTTTGGCTGTCCTTATACACAAATATACAATTCACCTACATATTCTTAGATGTGAAGTGTATATTTGTTGTTTATCCACATAAGAAGTATAAGTAGTGTATTTGTCCAGAGAAGATACAGTATACAGTACAAGGAAATTTTGGTATCCTGTCGTAGTTGTACTGTGTTGAATATCTATTGCGATCCGTCTAAGGGGGCTACGATTAATCAGTCAGTTAGAGCGCCGGTCACATAACCTCAGGTGAAGATATGAGGTGTGTGGTTCGTCTCTCCCTACTCGTATCGGTTTTTGTTTCTCAGGAAGCTGAGAAACGGACCGGTCTATGCTGTCGTGGTAGTGTCCTAGGGCAAGACACGTTAGCCTTATATTCTTTGGATGGCATGCAACGGGCCTCTCGTATGCTGTTAAGTTAGGTTGTCACCAACTACTACAAGTAAACCCCGACTCACAATTACCTTGACAGTTCACAGGGCGATAAACCAAGCAAACAAACAAGCATATCATCTAAGATACCATTTGTCACTATGATCATGTCAGAGTATCGGGCCGACCATTCAGTGCGCCATTGAACCAACGTGGATGTGATGCAGTGGTGTAAGCTGCAGGTGTTTCTTGCTAGGCGATTAGTTCCCGTAAATCGTGAGTTCGAAGCCCGGTGAGAGCACGAGTCATAAAATTATATTCCTCCATTATTTGTGTCTCTATGTTATAAATAAATCACATAGGTATACATACATACAGTAATAAGTATATAAACTTACCCAGCAGGTCGGCGATGGCCAGGTTGACCAGAAAGAAAGTTTGCGATGTTTCTTCTGAAGCGTTTGTTGATGCACACCATGACCAGCACAAACGTGTTCCCTATTAGGGCCAGGAAAAACACGGGGATATAGATACAAAGGAGAGCTATCTTCTCGGGTTTGTGATACTCAAAAAGGGTATCCTCGAATTCGCTCATAAAGTAGGAACCATTAAGGTCCAAAAATGGCAGCGAGAAGTTGAGGCTGTTGTAGTCGTTTGACCAATTCATGATGGATTGAAAGTTTCACGGACGAATAAATCCCACAGTATGTAACACGTGAATAGCACAAAATCGTGTTAATGAAAAAATATTGTCGCAATAATACACAAGCGCAAAAATTGTATTCAAGATTGCGATTCGTGAAAAGCACGGTGCAACTCTCCAAAATATGAACTCACGAATATTGAAGTCTATTTATGAAGGAGCTTACTCACTAGTTAGACCTCCTGTCAATATCTCTAAATTCTGACAAGAATATATTTTTCAGATGTCACATCGAAACACTTTCACAAAAAGTTTCCAGATTTAAGTTCGTAAATATCAAAAGAACATTTATGATTTTAAAATTTCCCAATGAAGGTAGGAATTACATTTGTTTGCTAAAAACTATTTGAGTTCGCGAATACTTAGGGTCGTATATTGAAGTCATATGATACATACTTAATAATGATACTATTTATAGAGAAATCCTATTTCCATCTATATGGCTACGTAGTGCCAATACATGTGCCAAATCACTGTTGAAAAAGTCTTCAATATCACCAGCAAACCCTATCGGCCGTCAGTAATGTTTGACAGGCGATGTCCAAAACGAACACTGCAGACCGACGATTAGTTCAAGGCAATACACATCAACAGTCTTCACACACTGACTTCTGGCCTGCTTTGGGAATCTCAGACCAACACAGGGTTTTTTATGTCTTTATCAGGCAACATTGATTTTTTCCCTCAAAAGTCATACTTAAACATTTCAGTTTTTGTATAAATTCCTTGATGGTTTCCCCGGTAAATATGTCGGTTAAGTCGATTTCCAATTAGTTTGTATCACCTGTAATTAATCAGCGGTTAATATTGCGCCAGTTCGTTCAGACGCACGTGACTATACGCAGGTAAAACTGGCCACGAGGTAGAAATATTATTCCTCTACTAAACATTTAATTTCCTTCTGAGGCCGCCTGTAAGCACACATCATCAAAGGAATATAGTTACCTCTAGTCTTTGTCATAGAAGCTTACTCCCAGAGGACAGGAACACTGCTTACAGACATAATTAGGCTAAGGCGATACAAAATGTAAATAATTATCCAAACCACAGCGAGAAGAGGGCATCGAGTATAATCCCGCCATCACATTTCTCCCGCCAACATAATCCATCGTCTGCTCTCCATCAATACTGTCGTCTGCTTTAACCTTTCAGCTCGCGCGCCAGTTGACGATTGTTCCAAGCGCCCATTCACTAAACAGACACTGCCTAGGTATTTTTGTATACATGCTGCACGCTCTCATAGCTCCGAAGGTACAGCCATTCCTCGCGCGCTTGGAACCACGTTTGGTGCAACGCTAAGGGAAACGCTGGGACCTTTGAAAATAGTTGGAATAGTGTAATGAACATAGTTTGCTTGCTAGGATTTTTACAATGTTGAAACACGTTGAAGGCTATAGACAGCAGGTTCGTTCATATTTTATTAAGTACTACACATTGTAGGTGTATTGGCAATAACAAATATACGCTTCATTTCATAAATGTACATTTTAGCGTAATCTCCTAAGAGCACGGGCAAATTAAAAGCATTTACTATTACAAAATAGATTATGTTTTGATACAAAAGGCACTGTTTCTTTTATTAAAACCAACAGTCCGTGACCGATTGGCATGTGAAATCTTCCGTGTAAATTATTACGTCATAATATCAATACGACAGTTCCATAGGACTGAATGGTTATGTTTTGTAATTGATACAGGCATATTTTTCTCGCTTTGAATTTATTTATTAAGCTGTCATCGATTCCCTTCTCGCATCTTTGGGAATTAAACAATGGGAAGACATTGATTTCATGACTATCAGGAGTTCTGACGATACAGAAACTCCAATACCGAAATAGTTAGTTTTTTGTACGACATACATCGTCGATAACATCGAAGACGCTATTTCTTCCGGAACACCAGGGCCAATAATTACGGCTTCATTTCTCTCATTTAATATTTCTGGTATATTATACAGTTATCAAATGGGTATGAGGGCGATAGTAATTTTGTCAGCCCCAAGGCAACAACTGTTGCACGAGGGCTTTAGCCCGAGGGCAACCGTTGTTGATGAGGGGCTGACAAAATTACTATTGCCCGAATTACCCCATTTTATAACTGTTTTATTATACCTTTACGTTTTGTTCTCTATACAGATGTTTGTGCTGGTATGAGAATCTGCTTTATAGTCCTCCATTAACTTGACAGACGTTTGTATGACCCTTTTAGTATTTTGGCTATCTCTGTCCGTTAATAATGACTCGATCTCTACGTCTGTGGCGTTTTGAAAACGGGATCCATGTTTGACAGTTTCGTGAGAGAAAACAAAATGTTAGGCTACCGTCTGCAACAACAAACAATCTGTGTCAATTAAGCACTTGCATGTCGTTGTGTCTTTCAAACGTTCTGACGACGTTACAGCAGGGGTGTGACAGTTCGCCGTGTGACAGTTTTTTCGAACTGTCACACGGTGTGATAGTCCTGGAAACACATGCGCAATCCTCTCGAGGCTGATAGTCAAATTATCACATTACTTTTATATAGAGAAAAAAACGTAAAGGTATAATAAATGCATTTATAGGCTTCATGCAATATGAAAGTAAATGGTTTGCGTTCATGTTGCCATGAACATTAAAAACACCGTACAATCCCAATATATTTACATCCCAGTTGTGTTTGTACCTTATGAGTAAGCACAAAAAGAAAAGGTTTTCGTTTGGATTTATCATTATGCTCCCCAAAGACGGACTTGGAATAACCTAACACAAATTATGATACAGAATAAATCACTAGACAGTGAAGTCAAGGTCAATTTCCACATCCATTTTGTTAGAATACACTAAATATAATCAAATTTCTTGACCTTGTACTGTACACAAACTGACGATATCGATGGTCCGTAGACAGCCGTGCAAATGAGGACCAACACAACAGCACCCGATACCAACAATAAGATGTCATGTGTTAAGGTAAGTAATACAGAGCTAATCGCAGAAATGAAAATGATTAAATTTATACAGAATAATATACGCTTATGGGAAGAATAGTAAAATGCAAAAAATAAATAAAAAATAAATTCGAGTAAATAAATAAATGAATAAATGAATTAAAATATAATGTTTCCTCACTAATAAAATGACAAGTTACGCCAAAGACAAGATTCTCTACCAAACCTTTCTACGCATTGGTCATTTTTAATTACGTTCTTCCATATGCTGTTAACAAATTACCGTCATTGAGCATATTTTTATTTTATTCAATTCTTTCTTATGTTCGTTATAGGTCGTCATGATACCGCTTGTAGAACAAATAAATTAAAGGAAAAACGGTAAAAGTTTTGAAAAGACGTCACAAAAGAGTATTTAAGGCAGCGACAAAAATGTGATAATTTGAAATGTACGTGTGTTATATGTCGAAATACTTCAGTAGATTGTCCACATTTATGTTAGGACAACTTGTTATTTCTTCAGAGTATATTATCTATTTTTATACCACTACCTGCGTCAGTCCACACAACCAAACTGACAAGAGACCTATTTGTAAGAGTTTATACCACATGTCGTATTGTATGTACATGGTGAAAATTATCATCTGCCTAAGCACAGGCACCTGTAGGTAGGGCGTAAGAATTGTGCCTGATATCTCCATTGCATGATCTTAAGAGACGATCTTATCGTTTCTCCTCTTTCTAAACAACTCTTTGTCCTTATGTTGACACTGCCTCACTTATTGACCTTTAAATGACATTCGCCCCTGTGTAGAAAACCGACATAATACCAAAATCATAATTTAAACGAAAAATTAATTAAACCAGTGGATATGTAAAACAAAAATAATATCTGTATCAAGGCTCCTGACAAAGTACAAGGAGAATATAACCAGTGGTTCCGGAAGAATAAGCGTCTTCTCTTTCATCGACCTAATCCGCCATGCAAATTTAGATCAAAGCATTATTTTTCATTAATATATAATGCTTTTTTCTTTATAGTTGAAAGTAGGCCTGATATATATATATATATATATATATATAACATTATATATATGAAAAACGGAAGTAGAAAGGAGAAGTGAAACGGAATGTATTGCATTATCATTTTATTCTTCTTTTGTTATAATTTTAGATATTAGAATATATTATTTTGATAGTTCAATGAAAGATGACAAAAAGTCTACTGTAGATGGTATTTGGCATATACATATATATGTATACACAGTAGATTAAACACATCTAAAACAATGAAGTATTTGCCGATGATGTGTTATCAAGAGTACTTAGAATACCAATACCGGGGGGAACTCGAAGGCCTGTCAGTAGGGACATTGTGCTCAAAGATACATAGCCGAGACATTCTATATACTTACATTATGATCTGTCTCAGTACTGTCCTGTGACTGATGAATGCCGTATATATAAATGTTATCGTCTGTTTCATAATTGTCGTGTGACTAACGACTGCCATATATATTCACGTTATGATCTGTTTCCTTTTTTGCCGTATGATTAATGAATATAAGAATAATATACAGACGAAGAAACAACAAAATACATCAACATATGAAAGTTCAAGTCAAGCTACATGTATGAAATATCGTGCATGATTGTAATGTGTACTGCAACGGTTAAGCAAATCAAGGAATAAGCAGATTGACGCCATAATATCTATATAATTAGACATCGCAGAGAAAAGAAGCAATCTTCAGCAGATAATAATAAAACAAAGACTGATATAGCCTATTCACAACGGTACAATTTTCTAACAATGAAAATAAAGATAAGCTCGTTGTATTGCGTAAGAGCTGACATCAACCACCATTCATTTGCAGTAGAGACTTTTTCAGTTAAGATAGTTGTGCTTTTTTCATGAGTCTCCATGCAAATCTATATTTTGGTTCAATTTTGCCCTCGTTTAATTCCATTTGAGATAGAATTATTGTTTCGTTATTATGGCTGTATTCTTTGTTGTTTGCGTATTATAAGATATCTACGTTAACAGAGGAACTAACCAGCAAGACTATAAAGAGAGAGACGCATGATTTTACGACAAAAGGCAATCAGAATTCAAAACAAGTTTCTTTTTCATCTTAATGTAGTCACGGCTTTAACAGTTCGGATGTCGTCTGCTTGTCTGAGGAGTTGCCTCCCCTGATATCGCCTCGTACGGACCAGGATTAAATACATATATGCCACACAACAGAGGAAATGTAGTTTTAATTAGGATTTTAATCAAGAAAACAATATCACGAATAAAATCTGACAATGAAATACAATTCTTATTATAAATAATTATCTATGATTGGCGTCAGTAAAGTATTTTAATCTTATTCATGCTTCCTTTGTTTCGCACGGAGCTAATTAGAAATATATGAACACGGTAAGAACTCAGGATTTAAAGTGATGAAATTACGCTACAGATTCGCTATAAACCTACATACTACACGACCTTTGATTGTTCAACGCGTCATATGGGGATGGTGTTCGACTCTGGCAAAGAATCTATCAACGGGCTAACTAAAACAAAAATGAAAGACAGGTCGTCAAAATGAAAGAGCATGCGGGAGAGAAAAGATCTTTTAAGGTCTAGTGGAGAGAAATGGGATCAGAAAACCAATTTTATAAATGTCACCGACATATATTAAACAGATACAAAAATGACCAATTTCGCAGGAGAGTACAAAATGTCTGACAAATCGTAACTATCATGTTGTGAAAGCCTATACAGGTTCACGTGACATTTAACTGCGAGGAAAAGATGAAACATTACGGCGCTTCTTAATGATTTAACACTATTTGGACTCTATCTATCACAATCACAAGACTTTCAAATTAATTTTTATATAATATTGTAATGTCATATTCAGAGATATTATATAACTAAGTAATTCAAGAAAAACATATTGCATTCAGTGGTAGCAGACGACAGCTTAGGCATTATCTTTTTACATTGTTTGTTTGTCTATCCATACGTGTAGCGGTATTTAACATAAGAAGGAAACAACTTTAGGTCAAAATCTTAAAGAAACGATATGTTTATTGATATTTTTGTCTGGATTTGCCATTTTAGAAGACTGTTGTGATGTTCACACCATATTATGTTGTCAACAAAAGAAACAACTGCTGTTAGATCTTTGAAAACATGGTCGATGTTGAAGTCGGAAAATTTGACTCGCAACCGACGTTTTTTGTTTACAAATAATCACATGTTTTCTGCATGGTGGCATGTGGAGAGTTTTACCAGAAACCAACATGCATGCACGTTCAGCCGACTTAACGCGGATAATTAGTGTTCTCTTTCAACCAGGCGGGTAACAGGGGCCTCTTTGTGGTGCATAATACGTTGTGTTTGTTGTAGGAACATGGTTTACTCCATTTACAAGGTAGGTTATAGACAATGTATCCGGAGATACAGGTTTATACAAAGTACACGGACTCTAGACCCCAAAACAATGGTGATGTTATAGCACGAGTCAGAATGGACAAGGACGAGATATAGAACACCGATATCAACGATTGGCCGTTAATGTATCAAAACGGATCAGGACTTCAAACATCACTGTTCCTAGCACAGGTTTTCTAGTAAAAGTAAAATAGACAAGTGCAATGATTGCGAAGCTCACCGGCAGAAGCAATCACGCTATGCACTCCTTGTTTATGTATATATAAGCATGCCATTTTGAAAGTATACGTCACATAACTTCACTCCTTTCGGTTCAAAAAAGTTGAGCCCACAAAATGATAAAATGCGAAAAAATCACCTTTGTTCTGCATGATTTTGCCATACCATCACTCCTGGACCTCTAATGAATGTATAAACCAAATTAGAAGGGAAAGAGGTGTATACTTTTGGACAAGCTTTCCAAAAACCTACCCCAAATTTTTTTTAAGTCTTTTAGTGGGACGCCGACGCCGGGGGTACAGCAATATAGATATTAATTTTGTTTCTTTCTATTGTCCTGTTCCAGGAAAGATAAATATGAGTCTAGGATTCCCAAGCTTCGATAATTACTTGGCCTCTACGTGTAACTAACTCTCGGTGTCTCGTTCCTTCCTTGTAAGGTCGTTAGAGACTCATATGACCGGAAGATATGGTAAATGTGTAAAACATTTAGAAAAGTGAAATTTGGCAAAAGCTAGGCCGAAATAAATCCAAATAAAATAAAATTGAAGTATAAAAGGAGTGTTTTATTTCATTTCTGCTTATTAAAAAGTGATAATCTGTATTGAAAATGGGGACGTATCTACAAGAAGCAAACAACGCCGAATTCAAAATGAAACAGTCTGACTAGTATGTAATATCATGGGAATGGTCTATGATCGATACCTTGATCTTATTCGGAAATGTCAGTCGTGTTCCATACTTGTTGATACGCGTGATGGTTCAGATGTCACCATCCTAGTTCGAAGACGCTTATGCTTCCGGAACAAGGGTTTCCATGCAAATCTCTATTTTTGTTTTCCCCCCGGTTTAACGATTTAGGGTTGTAATTATGATTTCGCTATAATTTCGGTGTAGTTTTTTGTCAATGTAAGTTTATCTGGATATCTTATCAAACATTTATTTATCGTTAAATGGTATCAGATTACATCGCCAATAATGAGACATCAGCAGGATGTGATGTTTGTGTTGACATTCGGTCCATTAAGGATCTGTTCTGACGTTTAACTCGGTCTCAATCTCCATTAGTGTTTGTGTGTCGGGTCGGATGCGTACAAAGGCGAGAAGAGTATCATGTCTGTCAAAGAGGTTTATGTTGTAACATCAAATGAGTAAACCGGAAATGACGTCAGTATTACAAGGGCACGTTAATTGAAGAAATGATATATGAACTGAAACCAATGACCATATTGCATTTTGATGACGTCATCATTTACCAGATAATTTTGATAAAGCAACGACCAGTCCACCACTGTGGATCCTGGGAAATAAAGCAACAGCCTGCAAAATGGATGAAAACTTCTAATCATTGATCATTTATAAATGTCCCGTTCCCACTGCTATATTAAATTTTTATAACTTTTCTGATTTTTTTTTTTCAAATTCCTTCTCTTCTTCAGGTATTTTTTCACTGGTCATTCGTGTCCCGTCGTCGTGGTCGTCTTAATTGACAAGTTCGAGGACCAACATCAGTATTGCAAGGATGCTACACATATGGTTAAAATCCATCTATTCGCCAAGCTCTTGTTTAGATATATTGACTAAATATTACCTTGGATTTGTTTGTCTGTCACAGCAACACGTTATCCCAAAGGTACCGTGTAATGCGTAGGCGTTACGTTGAGAGATACTAATTGTATCATGCACGTGCTACTTGATTAGTTTTCATAAAAACTATTGTTGAAGAAAATGGTTTATCACATATGAAATTAAGACATTTTAGTTATGTTAAAAACCCATAAAACCAAACCACATGTTCATTTCTCCACATCCAATTTCCCTTGCCGATATACATCAAAGAACTGCACTAACTACATATTATTATACAAGAAACTTTTTTAATGGCACCTGCTTCTAAGACACAAATCCCTCTCAATCTAATTTTCATTTTAAATGTTTTATTCAAAACATAAAAGAACGTTGTTTTTAAATGCTATTGTTTTTACTACTCAAGGTTGAACAGCTCAAGTCAAGGGTGTGACTTCATTTCCGGTGTACATACTACTACCGGAAACTGATTATGAATACGGAACTTGTAATACACTGAAACTAATTAAAACATATATTTCTTTGATTGTATTTACATGCTTCGAGAATACCCATCTACATATATTTGTCATGATAATGTATACCAGGTGATTCCCTTTCAGAAGGCTTAAAGGAAATTCCCTCCAGATTGAGCCAGTGAGGTGACGTATACTATCCACTGTCTTCGCCTTCGATGATAACCATGACCAAGGTTTCTTAGCTGCTTATCATTTATAGCTGACGCATGGAGTGGCCAACGGCACCAAGTCTGTTACATGTGAGAATAATGGAAAATGGTCTGCCGCAATGGGGCTCGAACTGCTAAATGCACTTCTCGCACTCTCAGAGAGTACATCCTACATCTGGGCTAGAGGGCAATTCCCACATGCCTGGGCTAGTAAGGTGGCCGACATGCTCCACTTGTACAGTTTTATGAATAGATTTTTTGTCCTTTAAGTCCGGAAACAGAATAAAATATTTCTTCCGGGCAGCCCAAATTGAAAACACTATATGTAAATTAAATCAAACGGAGCGATATTTTATCGACTATGTCCCGGACTATCTCTTACTAACAAATAATAAACTAAATAAAAAACGGATCGAGACGGGGTCTTAAAACATGGGGTGGGACCTCGAGAGACGATGTACTATTTTCAAACAGTAAATAAATAGGTCAGATCGACCTCAAACCTGAATGATTTATCTTGTACATCAAACATTGGCGGGAAATGTTGGAAAGTGCTAGATTATGAAACCAATCAAATGGCGATAAGTTGTGCAACCAATCAAATTCGAATGATTTATAGCGTCATCAGTTGCATTCCAATTGCGAGTGGTGTGAATGTTTATCGATTTAATACACTCGTTTTCAAATTAATTTCCAGTCCGTTAACAAAATTGAATTGTCGATCAACCTGTACATGCATGTATCCTATGTAGAAACAAAAACAGAAAACGTGTTAACTTATCCACATTTCACATATTAATTCAAATATAGAGAGGGTAGTATTATAACATATAAAAGCATTCTTATGATGAGCTTATGTGCATATATGACAGTATTAGGTATGGTATGATTTTCCTCAATTCACACTGGCTGAAATATGGTTACACGGAAGACAATATTTAGATTAACTGACCTGATATTTCTATTTTTAGAAACACCGAGTCAATATTGCGTTTAAGAAGTCATAAACATTTTGATGCGTCATTGTTAATTCACTGTTATCAAGAACTTATGCAATTCAACTTTTTGCAAACAAGTTTCATATCTAACATTAAAAAAAAAAGATAAAAATCTTTGATTCGGCCAATATGGTGTTACACCGACCTATTGTGTTGGTAAAATGTTTCGGCATCCTCACTATGAACTTTCGTATAAACTAAGAATGTAGTTAAGATAAATTACTAGTACATGGTATCTTTATTTGCTGATTGTAAGAAATGCTGTTGATACGTTTGACAACTATGTATACACAGACAGCATCAATACAGATAACATTTTCTCAATAAGCAAATCATTCACTTATCATTTTCATGAATATTTAATTATGGCCGAGGGAACGAAAGGCTGACGACCGTAACCAATGGGAGAACCATTAGTGAGAATTATATATATATAACCCGGATTGTCTATCCTTTCATATCAAATTTACTAGCTGTTTTAACAATCGGTAAACATGACAATGACAGTAAGTGTCTCCATACATTCGCCTGATCGCATCACGCGTCGACTGTAGGACGGAAGACGTCAAGCAGACCATCTCTGATCTCTAACGAGGTCTATTCAACGACATAATGTCTGAGAGGAATGATCTATGGCTGTTCGAGCTGCTTTCAGTAGTGCCTGGACATAAGCAAATCATATTGATCACAGAATGTTTTTGACTCAATGTTCTTACAGAACACCAACAGAAACAAACACACAAAAGTAGACATCGAAGGAAGGATAAGATAAGGATCCTTAGTGTTTGCAATAGAAGCAGCAGAAGACCAATTGTTGTCTCTTCGATGTCCCGTCAACAATAGACGCAAAAAAATGTTAACTCGATCCTACAGGGAGCAACACGTTATTCGCCTCCTACGATCGCACGCAATGGGATACGGCACGCTTTAAACAGTAGACACCTGGAGAAAGCCTAACCCACCAACCACCCAACGATGACGTAAAAAGTCCACAATGAGTTGACATGACTTTGAACAAATACGTAATTTTAACATGTTCGGCATTATCTAAGAGAAATCAGATTGCGTCGAAATTTGGCCCAGTTCTAGGCAATTTGAAAAGGAACCATTTTCATTTATGTTGCGTGTAAATGTTAACGCACATTGATAACTTTTTGTAATAGGATACCTGAATGTGTTAAAACCACATTGCTCTGTCATATGAGTACATTTTGTTTTGAAAAATTTGTCCCACTTAACGTAGTTTGAAAAAAACCAGACATCCAATTATATATTATTATATATCAGGTTTGGCTACGATGAAATATTGATGACGTCGCCGCAATCGATAACTAATGGGAACTCAAATACGCAAAGAACAAAAACATGTTCTATAAGGCGCCAAAATGACTGTTACTATCTAGTTTACATTCTGCCAGATATGTTTTAATATGAGAATGTTTCATATATTATACAGTGCAGACGTCGACAGAGTACATGTACGTCTATATTAATGCATAACAAAAGTATACAAATGTCAACATTGCTTACATAAGCTGAAAGTCAAAGGGAATCGCAATAAAAGCACTCACAAAAACAAATTAAAATGTTTCCTCGAAAGACCATGCTTCAATTTTGAGTCCATGTGGTAGATCAGAAAGTCCATATTTTTAGAGAGACGCCCCTATCCAACAGCACGTCATTGTAAGGCTGCTCCTTTGGCCTCTGTTGAGCGATGTGACGCGGGGGTTATAAAGTGTTCAAGGCAGTATGTCGCTTATGGGAAACAATTATCAGATCTTATAGTGCACGTGTACCTAATGATGACATACATACATTTATAACAAATTGTAATCCTCCAATATCTCAATGAGTTTCCGTTCCCGTGAAATGATTCCTTTCCGATAGGGAGACACCGGGGACGTTTTAGCGGTTCCTTCACTCTGTTAAACAGCCTTCAAAGGGTAATGGAATATTACATGAAACATTTAATGGTATAGAGACGTGTACGTTAGACATGCTGCGTAAAGAAAGCCACATGGTCGTGTTTGTCTAACACAAATATGTTTGACTCTAAAATAGTGTTAAGATGCGTTTTTTGACGATGTTATGCTCGACACACACGCAACAATTCTTATCATCTTTCATTACTGAAAATTGGCTGTTGAAATATACCTTCATCAAAAGCAATATATTCGTCATCTTTCCCCAACCAAAGGATATCTTCAAAGATTTGATTTTCTAGAAAAATCGAAATCTTGGTAGTTATCGTCTTGGATATATATACCATCGTGATAAAACATTTCACTAGTTGACTTAAAATAATCTAAAATCATTTGAATATTAATAGGGAGAATACAGAAGAAAACCCGCCAGGAATGGATAGAGAGAAAGGCATAAAAGAAAGTGAATATCTGGTAGTGTCTTTGTGAAATTGTGCACCTTTCAACTGCACATATCATAAAAAGTTTTAAAGTAATAACGTTAAAGGGGCCAGTTCCAAAGCCGGAGTAAATTTAGTCACGCCAGTCACGTGACATTCCGTTTTTATAAACTTGATTCATAGCACCATTAATTAAAAATTAACAAAAATAGATATTGTGATATTATTGTTCCTCGGTGAGTATTAACAGGGATAGCATGGCAACCTGTCGTTTCTGTCAACCCAGCTCAGAAACACATCAAATGGATGCACAATACACTTGTCTGGCCCTATCCAATGATATTTTGTTTGTCTGATATTAAAAGTTACAAGTCGGGCGATAACAAATTATCTGTCTGAAGTAGGTAAACCAACACAAAGTTGTCGGGAAAAAGTTCCAAACCGACAACTTTTTAAAAAATGGATATTAAAAAAATAAAGAAAACCTTTTCACAAATTAAATCCGTCATTGTTAGATCCAACAACAATATTCATGTCAAATTTAAGACAATAACAAAAAATAAAAATTATTTTCACAAATTGAATACATGTATATGCAATCATTGTCACGCCCCATTAGTCATTTAAAATAATAGCAATAACACATTTTCTGACTGAACTGAAGACCATTGAAGACACTTGCACCAAACCTTTAACGAATTGTTGAGGGACAGACAGGCGGACGGCCGGACGGCCGAACGGCCGGACGGACTTCGACAGTATCATATAAAACGTTCGTCGAACTTCCACGAACGTATAAACAACAATTGCTCGAACTTCTATTGTTCAAAAACAAAAAGAAATGTTACCATATCTTTGAGTATCATCACAGTCTAAATGTCCCTTTAAAAAATATTCGTGCAAATAATTCATATACAAGGTAATCGAATTGAGC